>NC_056743.1:1742423643-1742666815 GCF_019279795.1 Protopterus annectens | reverse complement strand
AAGCAAACTGTTGCACAATAGTTATAACATATCTTAGGCATTCAATGTACATCAGAAGTTATACAAAACAAGTAAAACGCTAGGAAACCACAAAAGTTGTCTGAAATCAAGAATTACATATCAGCACTGTCTGATATTTGAGCAAAGTTGGCACCGACATATCTTGGTCTTAAATCACCTATATCTGACCTTTCACCGTACAAAGCTACAACTAGCCAGTTATCTAACCGTATCTTGTACAAACTATAAACACTGTATACAAACTTGATGTCACCTCTGATACAAACGAGGCTCAAAAACCTGTCCTCACGATTCTGAGAAGAATGGATGTTAATCGAACAATTTGTTCATTTGTAGATCTCTTTGCTAAATGTAGATTACATTTCTCCTTTATTCCAAGCTTGCGTTAATGTCTACATTAGGACATCAAGGAGCTTTTTCCAATACTTCTGATAGAAGAGAAGTTTTTTTTGATTGTTAGACATTAACTTGTTAGCAAGTACGTATTTCATAGCTATTCTTTTGCATTCATCCCATGTGGTTTTAGTGCCGTCAAGCTAGATATTCTTCGTGTTTCATTGTTGCAGTCATCACACTTGGGTTATCCTGCCAGGTGTAGCCCGCAGTCGGCCCGAATACCAGAGGCTTAGTATTTCTGTGTCAGTTGCTGTTGCTCTAGGACTGACATCAGGTCGTCAGTGGTATAAAAACAGGTAGCTGACGCCATTACACCAGTCTTTCTTGCCGAGAAGCCTGAAGCAGAAGCAGTTTGCACGTATGCCGGTCAGCCGCTACCTGAGTTTTCATTTCCAAAATTGAAGTTGAAGTCTTCTAAAGCTAAATACCCCATAAGGGATACTTTTTTCTTGCTCTAACCGATGTCAGAAAAAGTTAACAATTGTCTTGCCTGTGGAAAGCAAATACCACACCGAGATTTCCATTCTTACTGCGTCATCTGTTTAGGCCCAGACCACGACTTCCCTCACTGTCAGTTTTGTGCTTTGTTCAATGCCAGAACTATACGTCATTAGGCCCTTATCGTAGCTAAATACTTTAGCTCTCAATCTATGTATTCCAAAATGGCTTTGGTAAGCCATCCAACTACTGATCCTCCGAAAAAACGTAAGGATAAAGACAGAGATTGCATAGATCCAAAACTGCCAACGATGCTTTCGTTAAGCTAGCTGTCAGTTTGCTCAGTGAGGCACTTTTGCAGCCCCTGATACCAGCTTCTATGGATTTGCAGGCCGCTACCGAGACCTGTTTGGAGTCCAGAATGCCATGAGACTCTTATTTGATTAAGGATCCTGCGGATATCTCCACCTTGGATGGGTCCGGAGCCGTTGAGCAGGCATCAGCTTCTGAGGAAGATCTTCACACTACTGATAATTCGACACAAATGGACAACTTTTTTCAGGTCTTCAATTCTTTCTAAAACTACTGAGTTTCTAAGGCCCAGGGTATGAACTAAGCCTAAAAAACAGACGACCCAAGCTCAAGCACCCGCTTCCATGTCTCAATCTCAAATGCTTAAAATGGCAGAAGACCTTATTATGCTTATTAGGGGAAGCCAGCCTACCCCTTCTAAAAGAAAGAGACTTGTCCCTAGCAGGTTTATCTGACCAAGAGTCCGACAACTCTGAGGTTTCTGAATATGGAGACATGCCCTTGTCTGCTTATGAGGATTCAGATGCAGAGGAATCTGTTCCTTCTGCCTCTCCTCTAGAGGATTTTTCTTTTGGTGAAACCCTGCATACTTTGAGCATTTCCATTGAGAATGTCAGGATTATCCTCGGTCCAAAAAGAGACTCTGGGAATTTTTAGATTAACCACAGCACAGACCCTTAGTTATTCCTGCTATTCTGAATGTTGTGGATGATGATTTCATGGAATCCAGTTTACGTCCTGACACCCTACCATCTGCTCCAAGGAAACCTGACCGGTATTAGAGTCCCTGACTTGCAGAAATTTCTTTTCAAAAATCCTACTGCTGACCCAGAGGTCATCTCCCAAGGACCTAAAGGAATAAAAGCAACTACAGCTAAGAATCCCACCCCTTCTTACGGAGATTCCCAAGCTTTACACAGATAAGGTAAGAAAGTATACACCTCTGCAACTCTAGCTATTAGGGCACTAAATTGTCAGTTCCACATGTTGAAATACCAGCAACAGACTATGGAACTCCTTAAACAAAAACTGTCTACCTTTCCAGCTTGTGCAGAAAATAATTACAGGAGCTTATGCATTCTGCAAACCGTTGCTAAGTACACCTTGCATTGTGGCTTTGGTGCCCTAGGAGCATCCTGCAGGGCAGCAGTCACAGGTTCTGTACTTAGAAGGCATGCTTGGCTTAAGGAACAGACCTTGCCTGACCATGTCAAATCAAAATTATTGGACTCACCATTGAACAAAGACATTTTGTTTGGCACAAAGGCAGAAGAAGTTTTAAAAAAGATGGAAGAAAAAGCTAAATCTATGCAGACAGACGTCTTGCAAGTCCAGCCTCCAAGATTCAGTAGACATTGCCCCTCCAAACACTGGTCCTTTCCAGCCCCCTCAAGGCCAGCTCAGACTAGACCTAGGGGAAGTAGACCCTCCCCCCAGCAGCAGTCCCAGGGAATGCAGAGATCTAAGCAATGGAATACTTCCACTTCAAAAAATAGTGTGCTAAGCCACTCCCTTATGGAAAGAACTCGCAATGACTTTTCAACTCCACCCCTTACCTCTGCCCATCTGCTTGTGCCCTTAAGAGGAAAACTTGCCTCCCATGCAAAAAACTGGGCCTCTATCACAAACGACCAATGTGTCCTCAACATAGTGTCCCAGGAGTAAAGATTTTATTTCCACACACTGCCAACCCCAAAAGGGTTCCCAGATCTTCCTCCAAACCAGTGGGGTAGAGGCCCAAAACCAAGTTCATTCCCTGCTCTCCATGAGGGCAATACAGCCTGTTCCTGCAGACCCGATAGGCCAAAATTTCTATTCTAGACTTTTCCTGGTATCCAGAAAATAGGGCACCTGGTGCCCAATCCTAGATCTATCAATTCTAAACACCTTCCTGGTGATACCAAAATTCAAAATGCTCACCCTCCAGCAGCTTCTTCCTATGCTATCCAAAGATGCTTAGCCACCCTAGACCTAAGAGACCTATCTGCACATTCCAGTCGGGGATTTTTGCAGGAAATATCTGTTTCAGTGCAGGATCTATGCACTTTCCCTTTGGTTTATCCACTGCTCCCAGAGTTTTCAGAAAATGCCTGGCCCTGGCCATTGCTTTTTGCAAACAAAATAGTATTCAAATTTACTCCTACTTGAACGACTGCCTGATTCAGGCAGACAGGAAAAGCTTTTATAGCACCTGACCTTTGTAAAGGTCCTACTGACCTCACTGGGGTACGCTACAAATGAAAAGAAATCCAAACTAGTCCCCACTCAAAAAATTGTATTCCTGGGAGCAAGCCTGGACACAGCATCCCAGATGGCATTCCTTACTCCAGAAAAACAAGCCTATCTGACAGGCTACTTCCCTCAACTAGCCACCAGAACCCAGTTATCTGCAAAGAAAATCCTGCAAGCTCTAGGGTTCATGGCTTCCTGCATTCTACTCATTCCATATGCCAGACTGCATATGAGGAAACTTCAGTGGTACTTAAAAGCCTTTGGTGTCAACACTCTCAGGACCTGGAAACTGTCATACCTATGATACCTTGTCTAAGGAAAGATTTTCTTTGGTGGCAGCAGCATGCAACCACAACAAGGGCCTTCCCTTTTCCCAACCACACGCCGCCCAGACCCTAACCACAGATGCATCAGACTATGCCTGGGGTGCACACCTGGATGGCAGGTGCATTCAGGGCCACTAGAGCCCAAATCAAATACATCTGCACATCAACCAAAAAGAGTTGCTAGCTGTTCAGCACGCTCTGACAGCTTTCAGACCCCTATTCTCTCTGGGGCCTCTACTAATCAAAACAGACAACACCACAGTGAATGTGTTATATCAACAAGCAGGGAGAAACTCACTCTTATCCACTCTGAAGGCTAGCCATGACCCTTTGGCACAAGGCGTCAGCTGTGCAAATTCACCTGTTAGCACAATTCCTGCCAGGCAGCCAAAACTCTCTGGCAGACAACTTGAGCAGAAATCTCCTAGACCCACACAAGTGGCAATTAAACCACAGCACCTTTATCCTTGTAACCCAGAAATGGGGTACCTCGAAGGTGGACCTATTTGCCTCCCAAAATGACCACCACCTCAGCAAATACTGCACCAAGGAACCTCACAGTTGATGCTCTAACCTTCCAATGGGTAAAGCTCTTGACCTATGCATTTCCCCCTCTACCTCTTCTTACAAGGGTACTAATCAAAATAAGGGAGGAAAAACCAAGAGCAGTCCTGATTGCCCCAGACTGGCCATGCCAAAACTGGTACCCACTATTGTGCAGTCTGTAACCGCTGCCTCCACGGCACCTCCCTCAGATCCCAACTCTCCTGACCCAGCAGAATGGAGAATTCATGCATCCACGATTGCAGACCCTGTATCTGGCAGCCTGGCTTATACCTTGACCTCTCCTCCAGTGGCTCGCCTAAGCAAGCAAGTCCTGGACGTTGTACATGAGGCCAGACGTCCCAGCACTAGAAAATCCTATGCTGACAAGTGGAAAAGGTATTGCACCTGGATCCAGGCTAAAGGAGCTGAACCAGCACAGCCCTCCCTCCTCCTCATCCTGGATTACCTAGCAGACCTACTTCACAGGGGGCCTGTCCTCTTCTATTAAAATTCATGCCTCTGCCATCTCTGATCATTACAGCACAGAGCCCATCTCTCTTCTCACTCTCTCATCAAGCAGTTCCTAAGAGGGGCTAACAACTTAAGGCCGCCCAGAAGAGCTCCTACCCCAGCTTGGGACTTTTACTTTGTGTTGGAAAAGCTCACGCTACCCCCCTTTGAGCCTACAGCTTCAACAGAGTTAAAATTTCTCTCTTGGAAAACGACCTTGCTTCTGGCCATCACTTCAGCTAGAAGAGTGTCTGAACTACAAGCACTCATGGCTGTGGAACCCGTCATCATTTTTCATGCCGACATGGTCTCCCTCAGGACTAACCCAACTTTCATGCCTAAAGTGGTGTCCAGTGTGGCTCTCAACCATTCTTTTCATTTGCCCACCTTTTTCCCTAAGCCTCAACATAAGGGGGGAAGGATCCTGCACTCTTTAGATGTGCACATGCAGCTCAGATTCTACCTGGATAGGACTAAGCCCTTGAGGAAACCTGACCAGTTACTAGTCAGCTTTGCAGCAGGGGCAGAGGGCAAGGCCATATCCAAACAAACCATCTTCAAATGGATAGCACACTGTATCCATTTCTGTTACAAACACCATGGGAAACCACCCCCAAAGGGGGTCAGGACACATTCCACAAGGGCAACCTCCACCTCTGCAGCTTTTCTCAGAGGGGTCCCTACCAGGGACATCCTGGAGGCTGCAACATAGTTCTGTTCATACCTTCACCAAGCATTACCACCTGCCTATCTTTTCCAAATCCAGGGTAGGCTTTGCAACAGCGGTCTTGCAGGGCATACTAGCCAGCCCCAACTCTTCTTGATTGCCTCCACCCTTTACTTCAACTTTGGGAATCAAGCCAAGTGTGATGACTGCAACAGTGAAACATGAAGAACATAATACAGTTGTGTACACTTACCATAAATGTAGATATTAGTGTATTCACTGTTGCAGTCTTGGTTTCCCACCCTCCATCCCCTTGTCTCTCTCTTCCTCACTCATTACAGGGATTTTTGGTATTTACTTTCTACTGGTAGTGTTTTTCCACCATAACCTAGCTTCCTGTTTGGGGGCTCCTGACATTTGGGGCAAGAAAAACTGATGTAATGGCGTCTGCTGCCTGTTTTTATACCACTGACGACCTGACGTCAGTCCTGGAGCGACAGCAACCAATGCATAAATACTAAGCCTCTGGTATTCGGGCTGACTGAGGGCGACCCCTGACAGGATAACCCAAGTGTGATGACTGCAACAGTGAATACATGAGCATCTACATTTATGCTAAGTGTACACAAGTGTACTTTTTATTTATTTTATTTATTGGCATTTGTTAACCGGGTTAGTCCAGCTGGGCCAGGAGCCTATTTTCAGTGGAGACCTGAGTTAGAAAGCTCCAATTACAGACAGATTAAGTATACATAAGATGTATGTTTTTAATTGCACACTAAACCTAACAGTTTTGGGTTATGTACGCTTTCATCATGGCACATAATGTTATGATGTGCTTATTTGCATATGTGCAATTTAAGGGAAATATATGTTGAAGAGCAATGTCCCATGAGAGGGTGGTTTTGGTATAGCCCTTTTTTCCAATTTAGATCTAAGTGAACACCACAATTTATATACATTTTTGCAACTCCAGAACATATGCAAGTTGTCCGCTACCTTGTTTGGGCATGAGGGACAAAAAGGAGTGTGTAGAATTGATTTTGTTTAGGAAAAAGGTTGTGTGGAAGGCTTTATTGTTAATTGTAATTTGGGTGAAGATTAATTTTTTGAAAGGGATTAACTTCATGGTAAGTCTAATAGCATCAGATTTTTGATCAGGAGTAATTTGGTCATTCTCTTCCTCCCAATATTGAGAATAGGAGTGAGTCCTGATGTTTAATTTTTGTTATTAATCTATAGGTATTAGCATTTTTGACCTTAAAAGGAAAGAGTTTATAATTTGTTGGTATAACTGCTTACCAAGATCGCCTATTTTAACACTAGCAGTAGTTATGTTGATTAAGTATAATATTTAATTAAAATGTTGTAACTCTTATCTACCTCTAATCTTTGCCTAATATTTTCTGTCAGGAGGTCTTTAATTTGATAGAAGTCCCAAAAAGTGCAATCTTTAATTATTGGGTACTGGACTTAGATTTAACATGGTGTTATTCAGTCTGATATTAGGGTTAAGATGGATTGGTTGTCCAAGTACAAGAGCATCCCTAAGAGATGTTGTTTTTATATGGTATAGTGAATTTATTTTTAGTAGGTGATTCAGGCAAGTATTTTTCATTCCTCTTTGATGAAGTGAAAAATTGGAAGTTCTTGTTCATGGATATTATATATACAAGTAGTGAAAATGTTTTGAGCTCCTTTAGTTGTATGCATGCAGACTATAAGAGAGTTGAATGAGTTTAACTGGGAAAAGAGGACAGGAGTTAAATGAGATAAAAGGTGATCCTTCTAATAGAGCAAGGTGGTTTACCTGATTTGAAGGGATATTTTTGAGCTGCACAGTTAAGACTCCTACAGAACCAAGCAGAAGGTTATAATTCAAATTGCAAAGGGCTGATGAAGCAAGGGGAAGTTCAAGAAATAGAGAGAGGGGGATTTTGGCTGCAGATCGTTAAGGAGAATAACTACTGTACAGGATGTTATGTTCATAAAGTAGCAGAAAGTATTCTGAGAACTAAGCCAGTACAAGAATGGAGAAATAAGGTTTTCCCAATAGGGACTACTTCAGGTAGATGCACAGACAGGCAAGAGGGGGCTAGCATTTACTGGAGAATCCTGGCAGATGTACCAAGATATTGGGAGCAAATAACACAAGTGGGACAGGTAAAAAAGTGGAATTGAGGGCAAGAAGACATTTGGATTGCATGCTAGAGACAGACTTCCCTACCAGGGTTTGATCTCAGAGTACAAGCAGAGAGAAATGGATAGGAGTATTTTAAGTTAAAGACCTGCTCTGGTGAAGTTTTTTAGTTGAATTTAGACTAAACTCAACTGTTGAAGGATAATTAGTAAGGCATGTAAAATATTGCATGATAACTACAAGAATCTGTTAGAAGTTAGAAAAGAATAGGAAGAGAGACTAGAAAAGCAATTTACAAGTAAACCGTCGGAAGACTATATGTATGGCTTCCACATATGCAACCAAGTCCAGAAGGTTTAGGATCTTTGCTTGGAAGTGTTTGCATAGGTAGGCAGACTTCAAAGAATTTTTCACTCAGGTAAATAGCAAATGATGGAAGTGCGATGGAGAAGAAAGAGGTAACTGGGAACTTATGCTTTGGGAGTGGAAGGAGTTGGTAGATTTTAAAAAATTCCCAACAGAATGCTCTATTAGAAATATTGGGTGAGCAAATGGCTGTAAGTAATGAAATGATTCTTTTGAGCCGGGTTACATGATCTGAGTTGTGTAGACATAGTAAGGCATTAAGTTTAATTATGTTGGCTACCAAAAAAAGCAATCACTAGAAAATGGAAATCAGTCCATATCAACTTTCTCTGTCTTGTAATATTCAATACCTCAATCAAAGAACTGGAAGAGGGATCTTTAGAAAAAGGAAGGACCACATTACATAGAAGTAACTTGAAATTGTGGGAACAGTACATGCGTAATAATGCTCAGGAGGAGTGAAATTCAGCATTTTTTTTGTAATATTGGATGATAGCAAAGAAAGTGTGATGTATATTGTATTTAAAGGGAAAATGTTAAAATGGTTTGTTTTCATTTTATTAATGTACAGTATGTTTGCATGTCTTAAATGACTGTTTAATAAAGGTGTTCAGAATGATTGCTGTTAAGCAACTTTATTTTAATTCATGCATATTGTCCAGATGCTACCCTATTTTCTGTGTAGCACTCTGCAATTGTACCACTTCTTGTTCTTTGAGATCCTCCTTATTCTGTAATATTTTAACCTTTGTCAGCCCCTCTAAATTGTGTTACTTTTTAACCATATCTTTTATATTTCTATCATTTTTAGGCTCCACTTTCATTTTATCCCACTCGCTAATTATATCTCTAAAGAAATTTCTATCTTTAATAACACTCTAATAGTTTCCCCTACTCATTCCTTAAATTCTTCTCTGGGACTTCACCACATACCTGTTAAAAAGTGTCATGTTTGTGCTTAATTGCCCTGCATTTTCATCTTAGTTATTGACACATGATCTGAAATGGTTATTGGATGTGTGCTGAAGCTTTCAATTCAATGCACATGTTCCTATGAAATATAATTTGTTTTGTCTAACTAGGTTGATCCTTTTTACAACTGTTTCTTGCATTTCTATTTGAACCTGATACATTATACAAGTTTGTTTTAATGAAAACCCTAAAAAAAAAAAAAAAAAACGCACCTGTTAAGCAATTGTCCCAAATAAACAGTTGCATCCATAGGTGTCAACTAACCTAAAATTAAGGTTATCCATGTTAAAGCTACGGCCTCTGGTTTTTGCAATTTTTATTAGTTCATATGAATAATTAAAACTTCTATTTTTTTCCAGTTTGTTTTTATTTTAGTTGATATAGGCCTTCACAGTTCCACTTATTTTAATCAGCTCTGTGTACAGTTTATTTTTTCATCTAAATTACAGAAAGCCTTCTCTTGTACCAAAGCTGGAGCTTGAGCTGCTTTTTGCTGAACAGCTGCAGGATTTTTTCCAGTCATTGTGCTTTCTCTTCACCTTTTCTAGTTGAGTTCTTTCAGTTTCTCTAAATTTCTTCATTGCTGGTATCCATGGAGTGTACCTACTGGCCAGTAACTGAATTTTACTCAAACCGGCAGATTATCTGTTTTTTTCACACTGGGAGAGTTGAAATTAAGCTGTTGATCAGTGTGTAGCCCTCTTGGAAGTCCCCATCAGGGATGTATCCTTAAACAAATCTGTGATAGTTGGGGGAATTACAGGATGACACCGTCAGGGGACCTTTGATCAGACAAGCCCAGAAGATTTTGCAGCTGGGAAATTGTCAAAATGTGGGTATAATGCTGTTGATGTAGTTTCCAGGGCTGCAGCAAATAGGTTCAGTTATCAGGTGGCATTGTTTGCTAAATACCTAGATTTTGTCTGAATGTGTAAAGGTGCGATTCCTTTACACCCCTTTGAATAAGAATTTGTTCTTCAGGCACCCATCTCAGAGTCTCTTTTTTTTAAATGACCAAGAAAAAAAGGATACTAGGTCTAAATAGTATGTCCTTCATGGACTGACTCAGAGCCCTGTCACTATACGCTACATCCTACAGACTGCCAAGGGGTGACCTTGTGTCTAGCATGTAAGGCTTTCTCTGACCCAGTACTGATGGATTTACTACACATAGTCCATTAACATCAGAAATACTCAGTCTAGGGATCTAAATCTCTTCTGTGAAATCAACAGAATGGTTTAAAGGGACAAGTATATCTCGCAGAGGATCCCACTGCTATGGAACAGACTCGCCATCTACATAAAACAAAACTCATCCTGGTCCATATTCAAGCACAACTTTGATATATGGGTGGTAAGCAGAAAATTTACCCCAGGACTACCATCTGTACTGCTAATGGACTGCATGCCTCTCCTGAATGCTTTATCCCATGCACAGGTCCCCTCAAATTATCTGTGATATTATCTCAGTTATTCTCATTAGGGGTAATATATAATTATCGTCCATAGTATAGGTAGGACCAATTGCCTAGACTTAAAATGTCCCGCAGAGGCAGCTAACCTAGTACTTATGAACATGTAAGAAGATAATGAAATCAGTCAAAAACATTTTACCCTCTTATTCCCAACTATAACGGAAATTTAATCTAGGCAAGGGGCTTGATTAACGGATGCAGGTAAGTAGCAACAGCCAAAAAATAGCAAAGCCCCACAGAAAGAAATAGCAGCAAGGTAATGGAGGTCTGGGTGCCCTTACGGTTCATCCCCAAGTAGAGTAGCTGTGGTAGTATAAGCCACCTCCTTCACCCCCAGAACCTCCACCCTTGTCTTTTAAACGCCTTCCTCATTTTCCCAGGATGGGCAGCTAGCTTGGCCCCCTGTGTACCAGAATTGTCAAATATAACTATAGACAAGTGGGTCTTAAATTGCGTTCAGAAGATGCAGACTGTACTTCACACCCAAACCAAGAAAAAAATACTTTATTCTAGAAGGCCAGGAACACCTTGTTTTTCCTATCTTAGCAGAAAACACTTCCACAAGAAGACCCAGTGCTATGACATAGAAGAGATGAATCCCTGACTGCATTCTAGGCTACCCAGGTTTAGTTAGCAGTTTGAGTCTGAGGTGCTAGCAGGGATGGATGGGAATGCCCGTCTTGGAGGGTGGACATTTGGGCACATCTAGTAGCCAGTCTGTAGTGTGGGGTGGGGCTGTGCAAAGGGGTGTTATCATAAAAGGAAATAGATTGGGGAGAGTGGTGGAGTCGCAGCAGAGACAATATGCTAGCACATCTCCATTGAGCATCCTTCCCCAGACATAAGATGGGTGTGTGCCAGGGAGGGAAGATGAGACATAATAGATCCTTGGCCAACAGTAGGCGGTTGTACCCAGGACCTTGAGTCTTCTCACTAGGATTAAGTATGCATTGAGGTAAATCCAGGTGAAGAAAGGCCTGGTGAATGAAGAGACGCTGTAGGGATAACCAGTGGTCATTTGTAAGGAGCAGAAAATAAATCCTACTAGAAGGATTCATACAAAACTGTTCCTTCTTACCAGAAGGCTTAAGGGTTTTCTGTGCTTTTATTGTCCTATGAAAAGATGGATCATAGAGACCCATTTGGACTTGACATTCTTAATTCCTAAATTCAAGCTGTTGATCTTCCAGGCGTTTTTTACCCCACTTAGACACTCAATTTTCAAAGGACATTGGGAGTGACATGGGGAGTATCTCGGGTTCATTGGCTTGGGGGGCAGGTCACCATTACCAGTTTTACTCTTTCACCATTTTGTTTTGGCTGCTGCACCCAGCATTTTTACATAATGCCTTGCTTCAGTCAAACTTCATTGCAGGACCAGGGGAATCCACACTTATCCCTACTTGGATGACTGATTCAGGCACAAACTCCGGACGAGATGCATTTGGTTCTGAAATATACACTTCAGGCTGCTTTGGCTGGCTAATTTTTCTCTCTGAGTACAGATCAGACTTGTTCCGACCCAGAAGAGTTATATTCATTGGGACCTTTTGGAATACCAACTCAACAAAAGATTACCTACCACAAGAAAAGGGGGAGTCTCATTCTGTCTCCTTTCAGGACATTCTGTGGAGATTAATGATATCAGCCAGGAAGTTCCTGAGGACTGTGGGCCACAAAGCATCCATCATATTCATGAGGCTAACTAGCCAGATGTCATAGGAGAAAATTTCAGTGGTACTTAAAAAGCTGGGTCATGTAGTTTTAGGCCTTGAAGGATGTCTGTACTGTATACGCTTTGTAAGATTTATTTTATTTATTTATTTTACATTTGTTAACCGGGCTAGTCCAACTGGATACATGTCCATTTTCATTGGAGGCGAGAGCCGAGGAGAAAGCGCTACCTATCTAAAAAAAAAAAAAAAGTGTAAACACAATACACAAGTCATTTCAAGCACAAAAAGCATATACACAATACATAGGGCATTTCAAGCACAAAAATACTCAAGGCATTTAAACCACAATATGAGGAAGTACAGATAGGTAATGGGAGATAAAGCTGATACTTAAGATGATATTTGAAGTGGTAGATACAGCAAGTCCAAAAGAGATCATGATCTTCGGCGGACTTTCCCAAACTAGACCTTGACTGTTCATGCATCTGACATGCCATGAGATGTGTATTCCCTTGACTTAATTTTTTCTTTCTGTCCCTTTTGCCACAGACGGTCAAGCCTCTGCAATGATACTTCAGCCCATTCTTTCACTAGCAATGAGGATTATCCTCCGATTTATCAGGGCAGGAGCGTATACAGGGATGCTGTCATCTAGGCAGACATTAGGGATGTTTGTGCTCTTGCTGGCATCCCTAGAATGAAAATATTTTTGTAGCACAACTGTACTGCTCCCTTGATGAAGTGCCCATGTGTATCATCCATGGGGCTGTCAGTGTTGTCATGCTCCTTAAAATGCATGACAGTAGCATATCGACAGTAGCATATCGATGGGGGCAACTTTCCCAGGTGCAGAGTGTTAGGGGGAGCTTTTAGCCATTCAGTCCATCCTGTTTGCTATTCAGTGCATACCAGCTTTTAAAAGACTGTATTTAATTTGCGGTCAAACCGGAGCATTGTAGCACTAATTGTGTGGTCTGCTCAAAACCGTAGCAACTTTTAAGTGCATTACCCAATTTAATGTGGACATAAGATCATATGTCATTCCGTTACTGCACAGAAATGGTTCTTAAACTCTAAGTTTGTAGTTGTCTAATTAAATTACCAAGCTTTTCATTTCTGTCAGTCTCCTCCAGAGTTTGCAAATTTAGGTATTCGTGTATAACTGGCAAACCAACTGGGTTTTATGGCAGTTGTGCTGTTTGAGACTGAGTTTACTGTTGGATTCTTCCAAGGCAGCTCACTTCCAAATTCTGTCTTGGGAGAAAAAGCAACATACACAATATAAAGGTAACTTTATGGTAGGATACTTACAGTAGTGTACTTCCACTAGCTACTGTGTGACTGCGTTGATGGACTTCCAGAATAGCTACTTGAGCCGCACTTGTATGATATTTTCCTGCTTTGTTGCTTCTTCCATATACTAGCTCAATTCTCTTCTTTATAAAAGCACGAACACAGAACACACTCATCCATCTCCATTAATGGGAAAGCACAGATGCACATGATGGATAGCACCAGATCTTACATTAATATTTTTTTCTTTAAACATCTTTATTAAATTATCATGTGCAACATATGCATTCTTTAAATTTATATAAGTGAAAATAAACCATAGCGACACAATATTGGTTGTAAACATTATACATTGCAAATCGTGCTGAGACAGCTGTAGCTGCTAACATTGTACATCACTTAATATATCCAGACATTGTCAGTCAACATTACATACCTCATTCAGATCTTGCCTTATTTTAAACTTTATGCTTTCTCTGCATGTATTGATCACACATTTCCCATTTTTTTCCTATGTAATTTGCTCCTACCCTCTTATAAAGGTTCCAGTTTTATCTCTGTTACTATCTGTGCTGTTTCTAGTAAAGCTGGTTTAGACTTTGATTTGCATTTTCTAGTAACTGCTTTTTGGCAGCTGTCATAATTAGACTCAGCAAGGCCTTGCTATATATGTAGGCAATTTCAATTGTATCATAGCTGAAAAAAAAATAATTTCCTTAGTTACTCCAGTTTGCTTACCCAGTATCTTCAACAGAGCAGTGTGCAGAAAATCTCAAGTCTGCCAGCTCATTACACTCCCAGAAAAATATGTTCCCATTTACCTCTTTCTTCCCTATCACACCTCCAACATTTGCTGTCTGCATGAGGAAAAATTCTTTGGAGTCTACTTGGGGCATAAAAATACCTACATAAACACTTCCAAGCAAATATTCTAAATCTTCTAGACTTTGTTGCGTGTTTGGGAGACATACATATACCCCCCCCCCATTGTTTTTGTGAATTGCTCATCTCATCCAGTCTCTTCCAATCCTTCCTAACCTCCTCTGATTGATTCTTATAGTCGTCGTGCAGTATTTTACATGCTCTACTAATTATTCCTTTCTTTAACAGCCGCAGTGGTACGGCGGTAGCATTGTTACCTTACAGCAAGAGGTTCTCCCGTTCGATTCTTGGCTTGGCTTGGGAGTGCCTTCTGTGTGGAGTCTGCATGTCCTCCCCGCGGTTGGGTAGCTTTTCGAAAGGCATCCGTGCGTAAATGGGTGTGCCTTCATTGAAGGTTGGGCGTCGAGCTGGCACCTCGGCGTTTTGTAAAAAATCTACTGCCAATCATTAGCGGACCGGAGTTCTGCTGTGGTGACCCCTTAACAGGAAACGCCGAAAGACAAACAGCAGCAGCAGCTTCTGTTCTTGATTCTACTAAAAACTCAACTAGTGACTGGATCCCCTCCCCCAATTTCTTTCTGTCTATACTCTTATCAATCCTTGACAGGGAAGACTATCTCTAACCTTCAGTCCAAATAAGTTTTTGGCGTCTTCCCCATTTTATTACCTTTTACCCCTCTAGTTAATTGCCCCCAATACCTTGGTTCCTTTCCCAGTTTTCTCCGGTGTATTCCAGCTCCCTCTTGCATATTGCCTGTATCCCTAATTGCAGCCATCCCTATCGGCACAATCTCCTTTCTCCATGCCCTTGTTGGCTTAGTTCTTAGAATATTTTCTGCTAATTTGTGAAGTATTAATCTGTATGATTATTGTTCCTCAAAGGTCTGGATTTAAAGTCCCAGTCTCTTCTTGTTTCTTGAGATTCCTCACTTTTCATCATCTCTTTCCACTTTGAATTGCAGTTTTGTGCTTGTGCTATGTATAAGAGCCCTAACCGTGTTGCTCTGAAGTACCCCTTCAACTCTGATAATCCCAATCCACCCTGTTTTTATTGGAAAAATAAGCTTATTCCACTCGACTCTTGCGTCCTCCCCTCCCAGATAAAATCCTTCAGCTCTTAATTGCTGTCCACAACTTCTCTTCTGATTGATAAAAATATGCCTGACCTGTGTATAATACTAATGGGACTAAAGACATTTTTTAACTACTTGTATGTTACTATTGATATCCATGTAACACAGCTTCAATTTTCTCAGTTTTTGTGTTATCTTTTGTTTAGTTTTTTCCCACATATCCTTAGCTGCCACACCTGTATTATTTTTAATCCATGCTCCTAAACACTTCATTTTATCATGCCCCCGTAAGTATGGATATTGCTGAACCAGTTTGTATGTGGGTACGTAATTTACCACTATTGCTTTTGTTTTAACGTCATTCATTTTGTATCCAGAAAAAATCTGAAACTGTCTCAATATGTTCCATAGCACTGTAATGTCCCTTACTGATTTTGTCACATATAAAATGTCATCTGCAAGTAGATCCAGCTTTTCATGACTACCATACAAATTATATCCTTGCATTTCTGAGTTCCTTATTTGCTTTACCAGTGGTTCTGAATGTAATGCAAATAACAAAGGGGAGAGAGGTCACCCCTACTTGGTTCCTCTGCTCAAGCAGAGATGATCAGATATGACCCCACCCACTTTAATTTTCATCTCAGATCCCTCGTATATCCCCTAATCAACCTTATAATTTTATGAAGGAATGCAAATGCTCCCATTGCCCTGCTCATAAAGTCCCAACTTACTCCATCAAAAACTTTCTCTACATAAAGAACCACCACCACCAACGATATTTTCTTACATTCTGCTTCTCTCTGGATCATCAATGTCCTGCTAATGTCAAATGTTTGCCTCCCCTCCACAAAACCCCATTGATCCATACCTATCAATTGTGGCATCACTTTTGCCATTCTTTTAGCTCTTGTAGACTTAACCACTTAATAATCATTTAGTATTGAAATGTGTCTGTTTTGAAGCTGGATCTAATGGATCTTTACCATCTATAGGTATTATAGCTACTAATGCTTTCTTCCAGGATTTTGGTACTTCTGTTAACATACTGTTAAACAAAACCTTCCAGACCTTTATCAATTTTTTCCATCGTAGCTTCCAAACTTCCAGAGGAATAACATCTATTCTTGGGGACTTTCTTGTAGATTGGTTATAACTCATCTCCTCCTATCCTAACTATTAGTAACTGAGCTTCGTCTAGCTCTAACCTTGGCATATTTAATTCTTCCATAAACATTTCCGTTTGTACCTTTTCTTTATTTCCATGTTCACTGCTTTACACGGACTTTCACAGAATTTCTGAAATATTTCAGATACTTCTACAGGATAGGTTCATAGGTTCATACTAGGCTATCTGCCGTAGGGCATTTATAAGCCTAGCCAGAGTGTGTTTGGCTTTCGCCACCCATTTTAAATTAATTTTGCTATGCCTTTTTTTGAGGTTAGTATACTGTGCGTCTGTCTAACAATGACACAGAAGTGATAGCCGGGTAAACCGATCTCCCATCCACTCATCTTTGAAGAGAGTCAATGTGGGACTCTGCCTAACCTGGACTGGGATTTTATTCCAGAGTGAAGGGAGCCTCTGGGTTATGAATCTGTCCCTATAGCATGTCCTATTTATTTCAGTGCTGAGGTTTAAGTCGCCTTCAGGCGTAGCTCAATGGGTTTTGGTTTTTCTGAGGTGCAGCTTGTCCTTTTTTTCCGGGTTGGACATGGCTTTCAGGCACAGATCGCCTCTGAGCAGGCGGTATGCCACTGAGTAGAGCTGGAGTTTCTTTAACCGGGCAGCATATGGCATCTGTTTGAGCCCTATGATCCTCTTGGTGAGGTACTTTTGGGGTCTTTCCAGTTGCTGCAGGTGTCTGGTAAGGTACATCCCAAAAGGGGTATTGTACTCTATTATGGGCCTGATGAGGGATGAGTAAGGCGCGATGACCTCCCTGATCTAGATGTGAATCCTTCATGATTAGGTGGGCTATATAAAATGTTTTTCTAACCACTTTGGCCACATGGTTGTCAAATGAGAGATTGCTATCAACTTGGGTCCCCAGGTCCCTAATGACTTATGTACTTAATGGATTACCACCTATTTGGTAATTTGTTAAAGGGATGACTATACACTTTTGGCGTTTAGCTTGAGGCCATGGCTCTGGCACCAGTTGTCTGTTTCTATGAGGCCCTTTTGGAGGATGCTTGTGTCGGCTGGAGAGTTGATTATGGCGCCCAGTTTGCAGTCATCTGCGAACTTGGTCAGCCACAGTCCTTCCGTGTTGGCCTGTACCTCCGAGAAATATATACCGAACAAGAGAGGTCCCAGGACTGAGCCTTGTGGGACGCCACTTGTAACTGGTTTGGAGTCTGACATGGCTCCAGCAATTCTAACCATGTGGGTTCTGTCCTTGAGCCAGTTTGCAACCCATCTAGTGACATAGGGGTTTATATTTAAGCTGGTGAGCTTATCTATAATGCCCGAGTCGAAGGCTTTGCCAGGTCCAGGTAGGCTGTGTGGACCACCTTCCCTTCAGTGGCCTTGGTGACTGTTTCAAAGAAATCGACCAGGTTTAAGAGGCAGGATCTGCCCTTAACAAAGCCAAACTGGGCAGGATCCAGTGTCTGTAGGTCCCCAATATCTTTATTTGAGGTCCATGATGATCCTTTCCATAGCTTTGCAGACCAAGCTAGTCAGGCTTATGGGGCGATAGTTTCCAGGATCCATTGAGGCACCACCTTTGTGGAGAGGGACCACTGTTGCTATACGCCACTCTTTGGGTACATATCCGGTAGTAAGGCTAAGATTGAACAGTAGTTTTATGTTTGGGTTTAGCTCTTCTTGGAGTTCATGTAGGACGCAGCCTGGGACACCATCTGGTCCCATTGATGCTGTGTTTTTTGCTTTTGGAGAGGGCGGCTCTTACCTGAGCATCTGAGATATTTGCCCTTTTGTTGGGGAGGGTGGGGGAGAAGTTTGCACTGAACCTGTCAGCTAGGATGTTGGCAATGTCTGTGGGCTCAGTGTATTTTTTGTCATTTTGGACTAATTCTGAGCATATCTGGGAATTCCCACCCAGGTTCCTAACATAACTAAAGAAAGCCTTGTGATTATCCTTGGTGTCCTGTGCAATTTTTCTCTCTAAGCTGGCCTTAGGCGATTTTATGAGTGCCCGTAGTTTTGCTAATACTGATCAGAGATGCCTTCCCTTTTTGGGATTTTGCTCTATCATGTAGTAGCTTCCTCCTTCTATTGTATAGTTTGTTTATGGCTGGGGTCCACCAGACAGGATGTCTGCCTTTGGAGGATTGGGTCTTGGTTTTATTTGGGATTGCATGATCCATGCATTCCTGAAGGTGTTCATAGAATGCGTTTATAAAGGATTCTGCGGTCTGGACCGTATTTTCCACAGGCCCGGGGGCTTTGAAGGATTTCGCCTTGGTTTTGAGGAGTGTGAAATTTGCTTTAGAGAAGTTTTTCACTGTGGTTTTCTGGGCAGGGGGTGGGGTCGGGATGTGAATATCCAGTGAGATTAGTTTATGATCTGATCTTACCAGTGAGGGATACACTTCTGGTCTGGAGCATAGTGTCCCCATGTTGGTGATGATCAGGTCCAGTATGTTTTCCCCTCTTGTGGGAGTGGTAACAAGTTGTTCCATAGCATTTGGGTTTATAAATTCTAGGAACCTTTGGGCTAGGGTGTTGGAGCTAGAGTAATGCTCCCAGTCTATGTTTGGGTAGTTGAAATATAATGGTGTTTGGAGAGACCTTCATATTTTCCAGTATTCTCAGGAAGGCCGAGTGGGGTTCCTGTGTTTGGGAGGGTGGTCTGTAGCAGGCTATAAACTGGAAGGCAGTTTTACCCACAGTTAGTTGCACATGGATAGTCTCTGATGCTTCGTGCTGTGCCACCAACCTGGAGGTGTCCTTTCTACTTTCTGTTGGCTGAGTCATGCTGAAAGTTTTTGTGCTCAAGTTATCAAAACACAGTTGCTTAACAGCACTGTTTCTAAACTTATGCATATTATCGATATAATACCTTATTTTCTGTTTAGCATTCTGCAGTTGCTCCTGTTCGTGATCTGTGGGATTCCTTCTATTTTGCATTGCTTTAACATTTGTCAGCCCCTCTAATTATTGTTACTTCTTAACCATATCTCCTAAATTCCACTTGAATTTTATCCCACTCTCTAGCTATATTTTCAAAAGAAACTTAGATCTTCTCTAATAGCTCCTGAATAATTTCCATTGCCCATTCCTTAAATTCTTCTGTTTTCAACAGATAGGATGGAAAGTGCCAGTGTCTTATTTTTATTTTATTACCCTATGTTTTTATTTTGGTTCATAGTGCCATGGTGGTGCAGCGGTTATAGTCATCACCTCACAGCAAGAGGTTCTCCCATTTGATTCTCAGCTGGTGCGCCTTCTGTATGGAGTCTGCATGTCCTCCCCACAGTCGAGTGACGTTAAAGATCTGCAGGTAGGTGCGAGCATGAATGGGAGTACCGCCTTTGAAGGTTGGGCATCTGGCTGTCAACTCAGCACTGTAAAAATCCACTGCCAATCATTAGCGGACCGGAGTTCCCCTGTGGCGACCCCTAACCGGGAAAAGCCGAAAGACATTGCTGTTGGTGCATGATCTGAAATAGTTACTGAGTGCGTATCAAGACCTTCAATTAAATACAGATGTTACTGTGAAATGTAAATTCTGTCTCTCCCAGTTTTTGTATCTTGGGGAATATGTAAATTAATTCTGAACTCCTAGTACTGAATTCACATCTTCCATGCCAAATATTTTCATAGATTTCTTTAAAAATATACCCTTCTTTGTTGCATTTTCACTTCAGGAAAGCCCCAGACACATCTTCACAGTTGCAAATTAAATTCCAGTCCCCCACCAGTAAGTAATATTCCTTGCTGAAAACCCATTGTTTCTTCCAGAATTTTCTTAAGCCCCATTATAGCAGTTTTTGCTGGAATATAAATACATGCCAGCGTAATCTTCCTGCCCTTGCCAGTCGCCCCTTAGTACTGCAGTTGTACCATTACTGTCCTCGGTCATCTTCTATTACTGTTGGTGCTTTTCTTGCAAGTAATATAAATACTCATCTCTTCCATTGCCCCAGGTATTCTGCTGAATAACCATCCTAAAAACCTTTATCAAATTCAAATGCTCTGTTCTTTACAAGCGTCTCCTGTAGCATGACTATTTGAACTCTATACAGTTTTTAATATAGTTCACTACTTTCTTTTTTTCTATTTATCTGTGAGAACATTAACATTTAAAGACTTTATAGAAAGAATCATTCTTTAGGGATTGTTATTCTCACCTTTTATGTACAACAGTTTTGTTGTTGAAAGTCTAGTTCAACTGTTTGTGTTTCATTCATGCACTGTTTGGCAGGTTAATCTTTTATACAGTTTCCTGTCATGTCCATTTGAGCCTGTCATGTCTTGCAGAACTTTGTTTTATTGAAAACCCTTAGATGCGCGGACAGTCAGACAGACACACGGACACACACAGACACAAACCCCCAAAACCTATCACCTTAATAATGACGCACACTGCTATGTACATCTTCAAATGTTGAACTTCTACCATGCACATCTCCAAATGTTTAACTTCTACCCTCCTCATATGAACAAATGTTCCAAACTGACAGCCACACACAGATTTGTGCTAAACTAAACAAAGATCATCGATGCTAAGACACGTGGTGGAGCCTGTGATTCTATTAAGAGCTGTCTGGTTTTGCCTCATCTTTATAGCTTTCTCTCAGCTGGGAAAAACACAAATGCTTTCAGAAAACATTTTCTACAAGCCATTTCTCTCCATCAGATTGTTAGAGATATGAGAACTAGTTACAAAAGTGTTTACTAGAAAATGCTTTATAATGGTCAATATTTTTTCATTTACTTGTTTTCCTCTTAAAACTTACTGTACAAATGCAAGAATGAGAAAAAGCATTTTTCTTTTGTCATGCCCTTTTAACCAAATGTGTTTTTTTTACATTGTAGTGCTTACAATTCTTAAATCTGAACATGTAGAAAGAGAGAAGGGAGAAAGGAAAATAAGAAACCAAGCAGAAACTTCACAGTGTGGAGGGTGTGAAGGTCACGACTTGAAATGTGTTATGCACCTAGTTCACTAATAAAAATTGAACTTTACAACATGTACTGCAAAATAATAAATCAGTAGGTAGTTCCACAGTTGAGTTAAAAATGGAATGTCCTTTATTGAAACACACAAACAAGTGTTCCTAGTTGAGTATAATAAAAAGCATTAAATACGTTCATTATTTATATATAATCAGGCTATTTGGAGCAAGGGAGTGGTTACAGAGGGTGAGTCTGTTAAGAGCAATAAAAGCATTAAACTAATTCCGTATCCCCCTTCCCCTTAATACTATAGTGTAAACTGAGACTGTGTTACCTTAGAACTGAAATTAGAAAGCAAGAGACAAATTAAAATATATAAGAGCAGCTTATTAAGGCTAACCTACTAATCCAAACATTATTAATTAAGAAACTAACTCACAAAATGACTAACAGAAAGATCCACCTCTAGACATCTATCAAAATAAATATTAGCAACTTATAAACTGAAGCACTTCTAACAAAGATCACTGTTGTACCAGATAAATACTTTGTCAGGTTTGTGTGTAAAACAATATATAATATTAATGAACATGTGTATAATTAAATGAACATGTGTATAAATAAATCTACAAGTAAACACCTAAGTAGGCTGAAAACCATAGATATAATTGCCAAGGTGGAAATACAATGAAAAAAAGTTTTCAGCCTACTTAGATGTTCACTTGTAGATTTATTCACATGTTCTTTAATATTATGATGTGTGTTTTACACACATCTGCTTGTGAGCCTCCTGAAAAAATGCCGGGGGTCTTTAGTATACCCCAGACTGTTCATTTTTAGAGTAGTGGTTTGGAAGATATTGTTGACCTTTAAGTCCTGTTTGTTTCTGAAGATGTGCAAAAATCATGAGGGAAGCTAGAAGACCAAGTATAAGGAAATATATTGCTGAATGGGAAAAGATTCTCTCTGATGCCAGAGGAAGAACCAGCATCCAGAGCAATCAGATGTAGTGGTTCTGTGGTATTTATCTTAGTTTTTTAAGTTTAGCAAATGCCTTTGTGAAGGTACATGTCTGTTGCCCCCTCCCAAATGTGCAGACCTCCAGTAAAAGAAATTCCTGAAAGGCATCTTTCATTTGAGGCTGCCCAAGGAGAGCATGGCCTCAGCTTGTGACCTGAATTTTGTGTAGAAAACATTAACCTTCGCATCATTTGAATAAACTGCTTCAGCATGTCCAAAATTTCTCACATGAAAAAGTTTTCTTGATACCCATCGCCTGTGCTAGAAGAGTCTCTGAACTGCAGGACCTCGTGTGCAAAGAGCATTTCTTGCAAATCCCATAAAGACAAGGGTAATTGTGTATATGTACTTGTGTTTAAAGTCAAAAGTCAGTACAGCAGTAGTCCTGAAACAAGGTTATTCAACTCCAGATTTTCTAATCTTCTGAAAAAGGAAGAAAGAATCCTGCAATGTCCTTCTATTCCTATGTTGCAGTGTTCTTACTGTGGGATTTCCTGCCTCAGGTGACCCGACGTTGACTCCTTTACAAAAGCCTAAGCCTGGTTGATGTAGGTGTGTGGGGCGTCACACGTAGGGCCATACACCAGGGACCTTAAATATGACTTCTGCACTCACAGACCTCAGAACTTTTCAGCCACAGATGACATCACATTGTTCGCTTCACTCCTACTCTAGATGACTTCTAAAAGCTTAAGTACCCCGTTGGGGAAACCTTGCATTCTTTTGCTTGAGCTTGGTTCGCTGTATTTTTTTTTTTAATATTAGGTGATGTCAGCTAAAAAGGACAAATGCTATTGTAGGCGTCGGATACTGCATAAGGATACTCATGATCATTGGGTCTTTTGTCTTGGGAAGAAACACGATCATACTGCTTGTTCCATTTGCCAATCTTTCCTACCAAAGACCCTCCACAGCCGTCTGGCCGCACTAAATTTATATTTGGAGAACCAGTGCCTCAAAAAGCTTGCGCTTAGAATGGACCCTGACTCGGCAGTGCAGACTAAACCACAGTGGAAAAAAGACAAATTTCCAGGCCTACTTCCATTGCCTGTCCACCATCGGACATCCTGCCAGCTTCTGATATAGGAGTTGGGGGATGTCTGACAGAACCGACTACTTTGATGGCTCCCTCCAAGGAAGCTGCTTCAGAAGTTGCACCCTGCACATCCATGGAGATAGCCCAGATGTCAGTTCCTACCGATGTCGAGGTGGAACCAGTAGCAGTCAGTTGACCTTCAAAGACTAATATTCCTGACACTCCAGCTTCTAAGCCTAGGCTTTCTCCCAAGCTAACGCCTACTAAACGTAATCAGAAAACTAAACATCTGACTCCTACCCCTGAAGGAGTCCCTGACTGGTGATCTTTCACCAACTCTCTGATGCAGTCCTTTATGGCCCACAGGCTCTACTCCCTCCATTATACCTGTGCTCAGCCCTAGGCCTGCCTCTGCCATTTCCCTCCCCTTGCAGACTACTCAAGAAGGAGAGGAGGAACTAGAACCTTACTACTCTTCTGACGAGTCCATTCCTTGTGTGTCCCAGATTGCCTGCCCTTTAGAATATTCTTCACCAGATGAGGAATCTATTGAAGGGGACTCGCCACCCGAGGACATTACCTTTGGTGAAACTATAATTAAGATGAAAGAATGCTTTAAATAGGACACTACCCAGATGACTGACACCCAGAGGAGGTATTTTGAACTCCAAGTGGAGTCTCCCTCCCCATCAGCCATCCCACCAGTTTTACCTGCCTATCTGGATGCTTTTACCTCTGCATCCAAAATTCCAGACACACAGCCATCTGCACCTAAAAGACCAGACATGTTTTATAAGGTTCCTGATGAGCACTACTACTTAGTTAACCCCCCCCCCTTGGCAGACCCTGCAGCTATTGCTTTCTCTCCAGACAAGCAATCCAGACTTGTTCCCTCTGCATCTCTTTTTGCCTACTGATAGACCGCAAAACCATGGACAGGATTTGTTTAAAAAAAAAAAAAAAAAAGTGTACACCTATTCCACCTTGGCTTTCTGTGCTGTAAATTACCAGACACATGGTTAAATATGCACTGGACCTTGTCTCACAAGCACCTAATCACCTGGCTGCCACACTGGACTGCCCTTACAAATCGGACATAACATCTAAATTATCTGTGGCTTCACAGGTAACCAGACATTCAATTAGGTGCAGTTATGGTGCTGCAGAGGCCTCTACTAGGTCAGCAGCTTCTGCTTCCATCCTTCGCAGATACTCTTTGCTGCACCTACAACCTCTTCCAGAAGACTTTAAAACTAAGATTATGGACGCCCCCCTTGGACCATAACCTCTTGTTTGGAAAACAGACTACAGAGCTTTTTAAAAATCTGCAGGAGAAAAGCAAGGAACTGCAGGACATCAAGCATTTACTTGTGTCCCCTGTTCCAAAGTATTACAGGAACTACCCTGCAAAAACCTAATTTGTCAGGAGAACCCCTTCCTCTGCCCACCCCTTCATCCTCCAGGCACAGGAGGGAAAACCAGAAGGTAAACATTTTCCAGACCTGGCACCTCTCAACCAACTCCTAGACGGTCCTTTCAGGATGAAAATGCACCCAACAATGCATTGACTGCCTTGCCCATCTGATTTGTCAGCCCGCCTATCCCACTGTTTACCCATCTGGAAAACCATCACTTCAGATCTGTGGGTACAGAGTATCATCCAAAACAGATACTTCCTTTCTTGAAGGTAAAAGTCCATCCCAAAGCCCATTCCCCTTTCCCCCCAAATACCAAATCCACCTCCTGCCACAAATTCTTCAAGAACTGCAAAAACTAGGAACAATAGAACCTGTTCCTCCCGGGCAGGAAGGAAAAGGATTTTATTCAAAACTCTTTTTGGTCCCCAAAAAGGATGGTCCTTGGAGACATACTGGCTCTATCTTTCCTGAACCTATTTCTGTAAGTGCTTTCTTTCAAAATGCTCTTCCTCCCAGCCCCTACTCCCTCTTATCCCAGACAAGGCCTTCATAGCCATTCTGGATCCAAAGGAGGCTTACCTTCATATCCCCATAAAACCCTCAAACAGAAAATGTATACGTTTTTCTGGACCCTGCTCTCTTTCAGTTTACAGCCACCCAGAGTATTCACAAAATGCCTAGCCTCAGCCATTGCTTTCTGCAGGACCCAAGGTATACAACTCTACACCTATCTAGACAGCATTCTCCTTTTAGCAGGGACAGAAACCCGTCTGAGACCACCTCAGGTTCACCCACCACCCTTCTTCAAAACCTGGGCTTCGCCCCCAATTTAAACAAATCCTCCTTGTTCCCTCAGCAGGACAAAATATTTCTTGGCTGCAGGATCAGGATGGATCTAATGCAGGCCTTTCTCCCACAGGAAAAGGTCCACTCCATCTCCACTCACTTTCAAAACCTTTTACTGGAATCCCAGATTTCTGCAAGACAATTCCTGCAACTTCTAGGGCTTATGGCAGCCCACCATTCCCATCCTTCCCTTGGCAAGAATGCACATACGAAAGTTCCGGTGGTACCTCAAGAACGTGTGGTCACAACACGTTCACTCATTAGAGAAGCAAATCCCCTTTCTGCCTGCGTCAAATCAGAGCTAAGGTGGTGGATTCAACAAACCCATCACAACCCAGGAATGTCTCTCCAAATCCCCCCCCCAAACCAGTTCATGTACACAGATGCTTCAGACCTGGGGTGGGGTGCCACCTGCAAGGGCTACAGAATTGAGGAAATTTGGAGTCCTGTCCTTCAAAAGAAACAAATCAATGTCAGGGAGATGACTGCAGTTCTCCTAGCCCTGGAGGATTTTCTTCCTTCCCTCCACCCGGGACCCCTCCTAATTTTCACAGACAACACCACAGTCAATGTGGTACCTCAACAAACAAGGAGGCACCAAAGCCTACCTCCTTTGGAGAATAACCCTACAAGTCTGGGAAATTGCCTCCAGGCACAACCTGTTCCTGCAGGCCTCATACATACCCTCTCCGGACAACAGACAGGCAGATTTAAGCAGAACATCTTCTCTACAGCATGAATGGATGCTAAACAGGGAAACCTTTCTAGAGATTGTCCACCGGTGGGGCATTCCTCAAGTGGATCTGTTTGCCTCACCCAGGCCAGACAATTGACCAGTTTCTGCATCAAGGATCACTCCCCATTAGCCTGGAGAGTAGATCCCCTCAGCATTTCTTGGAAGGGACTGTTTTAATGTCTTTCCCCCTTCCTGATTTTCAGTAGGACCTTTTGAATTAGAGGGAAGGACAAACTAAAATCTTGTTGATGACCCCCTACTAGCCAAGGCAGCACTGGTTCCCCCTACTTCACTCACTAGCCAAGGGCAATCACCACAAGTTATCCCACAAGGTGGACCTTCTCACACAACAAAAGGGAACCCTAATCCATCCTCACTTACAGATGTTAGCACTAACACTCTGGGTGATAAACTTCAAATCCCTTTTAGACACCACTATTCAGAGGATGTGCTTACAGTCCTGAGGGAGGCCAGGAAATCTGCTACTAGAAAATTGTACTTATCAAAATGGGAGAGATTCTCAAAATTGTGCCTATGTAAAGAGAGACCCTAGCCAGGCTGACCCTTCCCCTAGTCCTTGCATGTGTGTGTGAACTCATTAAAGATGGCCTTTCTTACTCCTCAGTGAAAGTACATCTTTCAGTCATGTCTTCTTGCCTGCCTCTAGACACCCCCCATTACTATCCAGGCTAGATGTTAAACTTTTCCTGAGAGGGGTCTTGTATGTCAGACCACCTAGAAAACCCATCCAGCCATCCTGGGATCTAAACTTTGTCCTGGAGAAACTAGCACCTAGCCTCTTTGAACTGGCTAGCAATGCTACTTTACAACTCTGTACATGAAAAACTGTGCTGTTGGTCACCATCACTTCTGCTAGAAGAGTGTCAGAGTTGCAGGCACTCATGGCCTGCCCCCTCCCCCCACAGTCTCTTCCACAAGGACAGGGTGACCTTGCTCACTAATCCTTCCTTCATGCATAAAATGGTAAACGAGCTGTCCTTAAATCAATCTGTTCACCTGCCTACCTTCTTCCCCTCTCCAACTAGCAAGAGAGGGAGGATTCTCCATTCCCTGGATGTACACAGACAACTTGGATTCTACCTAGACAAAACTAAACCCTTCAGAAATTCTGAACAACTTTTTGTCTCCTTCCACCCCAGAGCTATGGGCAAGGCAGTTTCCAAGCAAAATGTTTCAGGATGGATCAGAAAATCCATTTATTTCTGCTACTCTCACCATGGCAAACATTTACCCCAGGGGGTGAGAGGCTCATTCCACCAGAGGTATTGCTACTTCCAAAGCCTTCCTCAAAGCGTTGGACATAGCTTCCATTTTAGAAGATGCCACCTGGTCCACTATCCACACCTTCAGCAAACACTACAAACTAGATCAAGTCTTCAGAGCCAGGGCAGGCTTTGCTAGGACAGTCCTGCATGGGTTTCTGGAATCTTCCACCTCTGCCACCACTCTTACCTCTAACTAGCTGTGGTGCTCTCCCACAGTAAGAATACTGCAACTTAAGAATAGAGGGACATAGAATAGTTGTGTAAAATCTTACCATAACCATAGATGTCCTTCTCTTCCATGTTGCAGTGTTCCATCCCTCCCACCTTCCCCCTGCTTTACATTGGACTACTAACCTAGCTCCTAGCTTTTAGGAAGCTCTACCATTGACCAAGAGCGACTAGCTAGCATATGACACTTGACTCTTCTAGCTGACAATCACGGATTCCTCCATTAAGACTGTCTGTCTGGCCTTCAAGTTCTGAGACCTGTGTGCGCAGACGTCACATTCAAGGCCCTGGTTTATGGCCCTACATATGATGTCCCATGCACCTACAGCAACCAGGCTTAAGCTTTTGTATAGGAGCCGACGTCGGGTCGCCTAAGGCAGGAAATCCCAACTTCATATGCTGCCCCAAAATGTGGTCTTGCTAACTCAGAACAGGGACTTGACTGGTCATCCAACTTTTGTGTATTCTGTGACTGGCAGTGTGGATGATTTAACTCTCATCCCTTTCAGGCAGCCTTTTTCTGAAGCCATGCTTTACATCTTAAGGGAGGCAAGGAAACTCAGTTTCAGAAAGTCTTGTATAACAAAGTGGAAAGGGTTTTTCCTTTGATGTTGAGATTGAGGACCATCTGGCCATCACTGGTGTCTTAGTCCTCACCTACCTGTTAGACCTGTTAATTAGCCTGACTCTACGCCTCTCTAAAGATGCATGCTTCAGTCTTCTGTGCTTGCATCTGTTCTTGAATCCCACACCTTCTCCTAGTTGCTGATGAAAGTGGTTCTGAGACCTCCCAAAAGCATTGCTGCACTTTGGGATCTTAATTTCATGTTGGAAAGCTTACTCTCTTGTTGGGCCAGCTGCTTTTATCCTTGTCAGGTTTTTATCATGGAAGACTGCTCTTCTGTCAGCCTTGACCCCTTTCAAATGTACATCAGAAGTATAAGATCTCATGTTCAGGAAACCCTTCATAGTCTTCCACAAGGTCAGTGTCATCCATGTCAAAAGTAGTAAAATTGTCATTAAAGAAGCCGTTCATTTAAGGGTATTTCTCCTCACCAGGGATTTATTTATTTACATTTGTTGACCGGGCTAGTCTAACTGGATACATGTCCATTTTCAGTAGAGGCCCGGGGAGAAAAGCTCCAAGCATAGACAGAAAACTTATTATACAATAGTAATATAAAAAATAAGCTATTATTAAGTACAGATAATAATATTTGAATATTTGTGAAAGAAAAAAAGAAAAACAAATATTGTGTGCTGAGTTATTTAGAGGGGAATGAACTAAGATCAAATTTGACAGGGAAAAGACAGAGCAATACATTTTAAAAAAGTTATAAAAGTTTTTTTTTTTTTTCTCAGCAGCCTGAGATTCTTGCATTCCCTAGATGTATACAGATGGGTGAGATTCTACTTGGGCAGGATATAGTATCTTATCACCTCTTTATATCCTTTGCAAAAGGTAGACATGAAAGTCTGTTTCCAAATGGATGGCCCGTCGCACTGCTTTTTGTTAGAACCACAGAGAAATAACCATTTCACAACAGAATGAGAGCATATTTCACCAGGACCATGACTACTACCTGACTTAGGAAGGTAACAACACAGGCCTTTCTGGAAGCAACTTGCCCAGTCATTTGATAGTTTTTGTCCTAGCCATCTTGTATGGCCTTGTATACCCTGCTCCTACTACAGACCAGCCATCCTCTCTTCATTAGGTTCTAGGAGTCATCCCAAGAGTCAGCACTGTAGCAGTTGTGTTGGAATTTATTTACCATGGATGTAAGTTTGAGTAGATTCACTCTTGCAGTACTAGCTCCCTTTCTCCATTCTATTAATCAGTTTTATGTCCTTGGGTTGGTTCATAGTTAATTTCTTCCCCCTCTCTAATTGCCCCTTTCCCCATAGAATAAGGATGTTCTTCGTTCCCCATTGCTGCAGTCCTTACTATTGGGTATAGTCCGCATCCAGTCGGCCCGAATACCAGAGTATAAGGCTGACGTCGGTCAGGGCGCATTAGACTGACGTCAGTACGTCAGGGTACTAATGCGCATGACCGACGTCATATCCTCAGTCTTTTTTGCCGCATGGTCCGATGCAGAAGCAGTTTTGCGAGTGCAGGTTGGCGTTCTGAAATATTTCCGAAACCGGAGTTTCAGACCGAAACAGAGTTGGCTAAGTACCCGTTGGGGAACATTTTGGTTTTTCTTGCCTCAGTATTTAACCGGATGTCAGAAAAAGTGAATAACTGTATTTCTTGTGGGAAACAGATACCTCATAGGGATTACCATACCTTGTGTATACCTTGTTTAGGGCCTGAGCACGGCGTTGTTGGTTGCCGCTCTTGTGCTAGGTTTAACAAACGCACTATTAAGAGGAGGTTAGACTGTGCCAGGTTAGTGTTTGGGAAGCGTTGCAATTATAAAATGCCGTCGGATGCTCCGGCGCCTGCTTCGTCAAGAAGCGCAAGGACAAAACAGCGAAGCCTAGGGTTGATGAACCGGCAGTCCCGGACGTCGGTTCTTTAGAAGGCTCAGTGGAGCCAGAGGTTTTGCCAGGAGTTTCCATGGAGTCTCAGGCAGAAACTTTACTGTTACAGGATGTGCCTTCTCAGGAGGTAGGCCAGGCTGAGGGGCTTCTCAGGTAACTGTTCTTCCCTCTCTTCCCAAGGTAGTTAGAGCCTCTCCTTCTGTTGCCAAAACTTCTTTGAGAGGTAGGCCTAGTTCAGCTTCAGTGGGGGCTTCTCCTAGCATTTCGGGTTCTGTACCTAAGAAACATATGCTTAAAATGGCAGAAGATTTGATTACTATGATTAGAGGTTCTATGCCCCGCCTGATAAGAGGCCTAGGGTGGAACCGAGGTTGATAGTTTTGAACAGTGTTCAGAGGCTTCAGAGTCTTCTGGAAGACTTGCAGGAGTATCCTACTTATTCTGATTCTGATGTGGATGATTCCACTCCTACAGCTTCTCCTCCTGAGGATTTCTCATTTTCAGAGACTCTGCATTCCATGAGGGAGCACTTTAAATGGGAAGGCCAGGATTACTCTGATTCAGGAAAAGGCTTAGGGAATTCTTGTTTTACCCCAGCATAGGCCCTTAGCTATTCCTCCTGTGTTGAATGTGGTGGAAGATGTTTTGCAGAGGCTTCCTGAACCCTGACTCTTTGCCTCCTGCTCCTGTTAAGCCTGATAGGTATTATAGGGTGCCAGAAGCTCATAAGTATTTGTTTAAGAGTCCTAGGGCGGACCCAGAAACTATTTCTCAAGGGCCTAAAGGTGTTAAAGCTTCTGTGATTAAAAATCCTGTTCCCACTGATAAAGAGGCAAGGGCTTTGGATAGGTGGGGAAAGAAAGTGTATACTTCTTCCACTCTAGCCATGAGAGCATTGAATTGTCAGTTTCACATGCTAAAATATCAGAATTATCTCCTTTCACAATTAAAATCTAAGGTGGATGCTTTGGCGGAAGGTATTGAGTGTAAAGAGTTGCTGGATTTGGTTCATGTGTCTGAACAAGTGGGTAAGCATTCTTTGCAATGTGGTTTTGATGCTGTACAGGCCTCCTCGAGGGTGGCTGCTACTAGTTCTGTTCTTCGCAGGCATGCCTGGTTGAAGGATCAGAATTTAGCTGAGCATGTTAAGACAAGGATTTTGGATGCTCCTTTACAGTCTGATGTGTTGTTTGGATCGCCTGTGGAAGCAGTTTTAAAGAAAATGGAGGACAAAGCTAAGTCTATGCAAACTGTTAAAGATTTTTGCAGGTGCAGCCACCGAAGTTTAGTAGAAATTGGCCTGCTAAGGGGTGGACATATCCTGCTTATGATTCCCAGTCTAGGGGTAGGTCTAGACGTGGTAGGGGCAGGGCTCAAGGTTCTTTTAGGCCTAGAACAGGGAGTTCACCTGCTCAGACTTCTGGTGAGGGCAGGGTCAGTCCTTTCGTAAACAGACCCAATGACCTGTCTTTTCAGCTGCCAGTAGATTCTCGTCTGGCAGCTCCTTTGGGAGGAAGACTGTCTCTTTTCAAAGAAAATTGGGATTTAATTACTCAAGACAAATGGGTGTTGGATATCATTCACCACGGTTACAGATTTTATTTCCATACAATGCCCCTTTCAAAGGCATGCCAGACGTTCCTCCTCCACAAAGCACAGAGGCTCACAAGCAAGTTTCTCAGTTAGTCCAGATCGGGGCCATTCAGCCAGTCCCTGTATCAGAAAGGGGCCTAGGATTTTATTCTCGCCTGTTTCTAGTACCAAAGAAGGGGAACACGTGGAGACCAATTTTGGATTTATCTCTCCTCAACACTTTTCTGGACATTCCCAAGTTCAAGATGTTGGCGTTACAACAGCTTTTACCTCTGCTGGGCAAAGATCACTGGATGGTAACTTTAGATCTCAAGGAAGCTTACCTTCATGTGCCTATAAGGCTAAGTTGCAGGAAGTATCTGCGGTTTCGAGCTGGAAATTCTCATTATCAGTTCTCTGCATTGCCCTTTGGCTTATCTACTGCGCCCAGAGTATTCACAAAGGTTCTGGCTCCAGTGATAGCTTACTTCAGGCTTCAAGGAATTCAAATCTATCCTTACTTGGGCGACTGCCTGATTCTGGCTCAAGAAAGGAAGACCTTCTACAGCATCTGGAATATGTTATAGCAGTGCTAAGATGCCTAGGGTATTCTGTGAGCGAAATAAAGTCCAGTCTAGTACCCTCTCAAGACATGTGCTTTCTGGGTGTGAGACTGAATACAGCAGCCCAGATGGCCTTTTAACCCCGGACAAACAAAAGAGTCTATCACTTTACTTCCATCAACTATCTCATCAGTCCGTGCTGACTGCAAGGACAGTCCTTCAAGCATTAGGGTTCATGGCATCTTGTATTCTGGTGCTTCCCAATGCCAAACTGCATATGAGGAAGCTACAATGGCATCTCAAAGATGTATGGAGACAGCACTCCCAGGGTTTGGACAGTGTCATTCAAATAATACCTTGCCTTCAAAATAATTTTGTGGTGGGCTCAGGAATGTCACCTAAACAAGGGACTCTCTGTGACCCGGCCAGAGGCGAGTCAGATTTTAACGACAGATGCCTCGGACATTGCTTGGGGAGCTCATCTAAATGGAAAGTGGATACAAGACAAGTGGCCTGCCAGACTACAGCATCTACATATCAACATGAAGGAGATGTTAGCAGTCCAGTTTGCATTAATGGCTTTCAAGGAGTTACTTCTTCCAGGGCAGGTGTTGATTCTAACAGACAACACAACTGTCATGTGGTACATCAACAAGCAAGGGGAACACATTCTTATCCTCTATGCAGGCAAGCAATGATTTTATGGGAGACTGCGCTAAGCTTGCAACTAACTCTTCAGGCAAGGTTTCTGGCGGGAGCACAGAACTCCTTAGCAGATGTGTTAAGCAGACAAATCATGGATCCCCACGAGTGGAAACTGGATCTTCATGTATTTCAAAAATTGACAGTGTCATGGGGAACTCCAGACATAGATCTGTTCGCTTCTCCACTAAACCACCAGCTGCCACAGTATTGCACAAAGGGGTTTCATCACACAGCTTGGAAAGTGGATGCTCTGTCTTTCAGTTGGAAAAACCTTCATGTGTATGCCTTTCCTCCTCTGCCTCTTCTTCCAAAGGTGCTATTAAAGGTCAGACAAGACAGGCCAAGGATGATTTTGATAGCTCCAGATTGGCCTCGGCAACACTGGTACCCACTACTACGGAGTCTGGTAAGGAAGCCTCCATGGCCTTTACCTCTGATTCCTCATCTGTTATCTCAGAAGGATGGTCATCTGCTCAATGTCAAGCTTCACTCTCTTCATCTAACAGCCTGGCATATTCTGTGTTGAAGCACAGCAGGTCTCAACTTCCTCAACAAGTTTTAAATGTGATTATGGAAGCTAGAAGACCTAGTACAAGGAAAGTGTACGAGAAAAATGGAAGAGATTTTTATTTTGGAGTACAGCAAAGAATTTGCAGGTTTCTGAGCCTAATTTGAGTGTGGCTCTTCAATATCTTACTGAGTTATTGGACAAAGGTTTGTCCTTCTCTTCCATTAAGATTCATGCTGCAGCAATTTCAGCTCACTATGATTGTGACCCACCATTGTTTTCGCATCCTTTGTTCAAGCAGTTTCTTAGAGGGGCAAAGAATATAAGACCCCACGTAGAGCTCCTACTCCTGCTTGGGATCTCAATTTTGTGTTGGAAAAACTTACTCTACAACCTTTTGAGCCTGCGGCTACTGCTGAATTGAAATACTTGTCATGGAAGACTGCTTTTCTGTTGGCTATTACTTCTGCAAGAAGGGTGTCTGAGTTGCAGGCCCTTATGGCAGTAGAGCCATTTTGATTTTCCATAAGGATAGGGTATCATTACGTACTAATCCTTCCTTTATGCCTAAGGTGGTTTCTAGTGTGGCTTTAAACCAAACTATTCATTTGCCTACTTTTTATGCAGACCCCAAAATAAAGGGGAAAAGATTTTGCACACTTTAGATGTACACAGGCAATTGCGTTATTATTTAAGCAGGACTAAGGATTTCAGGCAGTCTCAGCAGTTGTTGGTTTCTTTTGCTTTGAGTTCACAGGGCAAGCCTGTGTCAAAACAAACTATTTCTAGGTGGATTGGCTTTTGCATTGCATTTTGTTATTCCCATCATGGCAAGGAGATTCCAGCTGGGATTAGGCCTCATTCCACTAGGGCTACTGCCACTTCAACAGCATTTCTAAGGGGGGTGGCAACTAAGGATATTTTGGAAGCAGCTACTTGGAGTTCAGTGCATACTTTCTCTAAGCATTATCACCTTCCTATCTACTCTAAGTCTAGGGCTGGTTTTGCCACAGCTGTTTTGCAAGGCATGTTGTCAGCTCCTGCTTCTTTATGATTTGCCAGCCTCCTTACCTCTGCTTTGGGATTCTACCCAATAGTAAGGACTGCAGCAATGGGGAACGAAGAACATAGTACAGTTTTGTACCTACCATAAATGTAGATGTTCGAGGATCCCCATTGCTGCAGTCCAATTTACCCACCCTCCTTCCCCTCTGTGTTTAGGGGTGGTTGTGTAGGTGAGGTTACATGCTTATATTTTTGTATATATTCTTGTATATATTGTACATATTTTTGGTGCAGGTATTTTGGGCCTTGTCTTTTTAGGGTCTTCTGACATCTGGGGCAAGAAAAGACTGAGGATATGGCGTCGGTCATGCGCATTAGTACCCTGACGTACTGACGTCAGTCTAATGCGCCCTGACCGACGTCAGCCTTATACTCTGGTATTCGGGCCGACTGGATGCGGACTATACCCAATAGTAAGGACTGCAGCAATGGGGATCCTCGAACATCTACATTTATGGTAGGTACAAAACTGTACTTTTTCTCTTCCAAGAGGTAAACAGCAGCCTGTAGATGAGGGCTTGGAGAGATCCTTTTGGCTGTTCTTTCACCCAGGGCTGGTTCACCTTTGCACAAGTTGTAGTCTGGCTTCCATAAGCAATTCCTAAACTTAAGGTCAAGAAGGACCTAAAGATGGTACCAGCAAACCTCCTTTTATCCCATTGACATCTTGATGTCTGTAAGGAATGGAGTCCACCATGCTTGAAGGGGGAAGCTGTGGTGTTTAGGCCAGCCATTGAAATTCTGCAGGTTAGAATCTCGAGTTTGTATCATAGCAGTGAAAATGCTGTGTCTGCGGTTCCCCTTCACAATCTCGAATTACTGAATGCTCTAAAATTCAGTAACTCGAAACGTAAAAGTCGAAACAACAAAAATCCCGAAACCCACAAGCACGAAAACAAACAACCCCGAACATACAGAACACCACACAACGTGCACACCATACAACCCACATCACATAAACTACAAGCCCTACACTACATGCAGGCCCCCCTGCACCCCCCATGTGGGGGGCTGCGACCCCCACACCCCCCTACTTGTATATTCTAACTCCGAGATCGCACTAAACACAAAATAAAAAACACCACACAAATATTTTAAACTGCCTCGAACACACACAAATACAGACACATCCAACACTCTCCCACCTCCTTACCCTAAACCAACACACACAACTTACAAAACACACACATACACTCGCTTCCCTTCACTTCTGTAAAACATCCCGACTCACACACTTCCCATCCCATAGCTGACATGCATAAGCGCGAATTTGAGATATTTGAATTCGCGCTTATGCAGATTCGCGCTTATGGGTTTTCGACTTTACAGTTTCGAGTTACTGAATTTCGAGCATTCAGTAATTCCAGATTGTGAAGGGGAACCCTGTCTGCGTATGGTAAGGTCTTGCCCAACTGTACTCTCACTGTAGTAAGAATTTGTTTTCCGGTATAAGTTACTATGTATTGTTACTGTGTTGGTTTAGCCTAGCTAACAGAGTACTAATAAGGGTTTACCTTCATATTGTTGGAAATGACAATATTGATCGCGCTTTTGTGCGAACCAAAAGCGCAAATTTTAAACTGCGAAAGTCTCCATAGTTTGAAAATCAGCAAATCGAACAGCAGATTTGGCGATTTTCGAACTACAATGTTGAAGATACATCGTAATGCAGGGGGGCAAGCCCCCCTGCACCCCCACACCCCCCTACTTTAATATACTAATTCCGTGATCGCACTACAGTGGGGTAAGGGTTCATTTCCTGATCCCACTATAGTGCACTCTGCACCCAAAATGTCAAATCTGCAATGAGCGAATGCTAATGTGCATTCACTCACTGCACATTCGGACTATTTTTGTTTGAGGTATTCCCAATTTGGGAACCTCCTTTCGCACATAGTGGATTCGCCCAAGTACATAACGCACTTAAGATAAACCACTAATAAGTATGGTGTTGGGGGGGGGGGTTCATTTTACATTTATTTTTGCAGTTTGCGTTTGCTCCTTGAGAAGACTTTGTGCTGCATGGTTATAGATGTCAGAATTTAAACTTAGGAACAGTACAAAATGGTAAAACCAAAAGACAAACTGGTAAACGGAGTGCTGAGCAGGACGCTGCTCGTGCAGATACAGGAAGTAACCAAATCCAAAACGATAGACAACAGCAAGCTCAATGCTGTACTATGTTGCGACCTCCACCAAACAGTAGAAACAGCCAGCTGAATAAATCCTTCTTTTATTTAAACCACCAAAAGTCGGCCAGACAAGGTACATCCACAAAACGATACACAGGAAAGTCAACAGTTAAGCGCTTTCGATTGGTACATCCAATCTTCCTCAGAACTAATGCCATAAAAGTTAATTGATCTTTTATACATTTCATCCTTACTACAATTCAAAAAGTGCGCCAAATCTTTTAAAGGAGAAACGTCATTGAATGTAAAACTGTAGGAATCCTGTATATATACAGACTAATTACATCTAACTAACAATATAATAGATCAATACCCACTAAATTCTTTATTAAAATCTACATAACATAAAAATAATTATAATTATTATGTATATATTATTGATCCAGTATTCAACTAATATAACACTAATATAAAACTAATTATAATGTGCACATATTATATAAATTTCATATTCCAATTCATATGTACCAATAAATGTATAAATTATATACATATATAAATATATAAATAATAAATACAAATATATATATAAATATAAATATAAATGAAATATAAATAATAATAATATAAATACTTATTAATATAAAATGTGAATGATAGACATATATTTTGCACAATGCATGAATCCTAAAATGTAACACAATATAACAATGTTGCTCTAAAAACTACTAAAAATTCTAAAACCTACTACAATACCTCCCTGGGGATATCAACAGTAATTATTGAACAAGGAAAGGTTTGATGCTAATATGGTCATTAAGACCTGGATATCTGGTGGCATCAGTTTTTATTTGCCATATACTCTCCTTGAGTGCTAATTCATTTTTCCAATTACCTTCATACGTCTTGATTTGATCAATAATGGTAAAAATAAACTTGTGATTTTCCCCTTTCTCAAGCACATGTCTGTATAATGCATTCGTGGTATCATGTTTATTAATCTTATAATTATGCTCGTATATTCGTTTTTTAATGCATCTCTCTGTTTTTCCAATATAATAACCCCTACATGCTGTACAGCAGGCTAGGTATACCACTTTTTTACTATTGCAATTACCTCTTAAACATTGGATCACTGTATGGTTGATATCTGCTAATATTACTTTATTTACTTCATTTATATAATAGCACTGGCGGCATCTACCACACTTGGTAGTACCTCGGGTATATTTATCCATCACTAAACTCATCCTATCCTTCCGTTCCAAAAGTCTTTTAATGTTAAGTGCTGCCTTAAATACAATCTTTGGTTTATTTCCCAGCTTAATATCTAGACCATTAGAGTGAATAATATCCCAATGTCTGTACAGGATTTCCTTAATATAATGTACATAGGGATTGTAAGTAAGTACACATACCCTATTAAAGCTATTAGTCATTTCCTTCGCCCTAATATTGTTGATACCTTCGATGTCACCAAGTAGCGGTTTATATTTCTTGCCCCATTCTGAAATAACAAATTGTGAAATTTTCTTAATCATTTTCATCGGGTATCCCCTATTGTGGAACATATTACATAATAAATCTATATCTTCTTTCATAACTTCCACATTTGAGGACATACATACCGTCCTGATACATTGCCCTTTAATAATATTTTTAAACATATGGGGTGGGTGATTACTATTGTAAGCTACAAAATCATTGGAATAAGTCGGTTTTCTAAAAATTCTAGAAGTGAACCCAACATCCGTATTTCCAATAAGAGTGTCTAAATAAGCAGTCTCTTTGCTACTGAAGTTATAAGTAAATTTCAGGAATTCAGTAGTATTATTTAGGAATTTGACAAACTCATGGATCTCATTCTCTGAACCCTTCCATAATATGAATAAATCATCCAAAAATCGGGCATAATATTCAACCTTTTCATAATATTTACTTTTAAACAAATATTCGGTTTCCCACTCTAACATGACCATATTAGCAAATATAGGGGCGCAAGAAGCACCCATGGCCACCCCGATATTTTGTCTGAACAATTCACCCTGAAAGGTTATATAATTATGTTCCAACACTAGAGACATGAGTTCAGTGAGTAAACAAATCTTGTCCCATGAAAAACCTGAAAACTTCCTGAGACTATTGGAAAAAAATTCCAATCCTACATCCTTAGGTATACTTGTATATAAATCAACCACATCTATAGTGATAAATATATGGTCCTTATTCCATTTGTCAGGTGTAAGATTGTATAGAAACTGCCATGAATCTTTCATAATATGAGGCACTACTTTATATATATGTTTCATCCACGTGTCTATCAGGACTCCTATGTTGTAGGTTTTAGATTTAGATCCTGACACTATTGGTCTATACGGGGGATTATCTATAGATTTATGAATTTTGGGTATGCCTACAATCTTAGCCACCACTGGATAGTCATTTCTTATGAACTTATATACTTCATCACTTATTCTGTTGTCTATCATATATTCCTCAATAATAAGATCAATTCTTTTATACCCTATATTAATTTGATTTTGTGATGTAACTTCATAATTTCCTGAATCGTAGAGCCAATTATGCATTTTAGAGTTATAATCAGTAGTGTAGCATATAACGATACCACCTCCCTTATCGGGTTTCATTATACGTAGATCTTTGTTCCTTATTAAACTATTCAGGCATGTTCTTTCCTTTTGAGTAAGGTTATCCAGCTCTATACTTTCTTTCGTTCTATTCTTTTTATAATTGGAACAAAACCAATATATATCTTTACTCACTACCTGTTCATAACTGTGAATGGACTGATTATTAGGGGGTATATAGGTGCTTTGTTTCTTAAGTGTAACATTATGGCTTGTGTTATCCACTATACTATTGTCAAATTGCAATGCCAGGTTGAGTCTTCTACAATACAGTTTCACTTCCTTTATTGTGTCTATTAAATTAAAATCTGATGTTGGTATAAATTTCATTCCTTTACTCATTAAACTTACAAATTGATGATCAATTAACATGTCAGTATAATTATAAACCTTGAAACCATTGTATTCAGACATAACCTGGTGTATATCCACATCATTTTTCTTCTTCTCTAATTTAGATATATTATTTATATACTTATGAACAAACACTTCAAATAATTCACTAAAATTTTCACTGTGTATCTTTATACTATGAATAACTTGACTAATATAGGGTTCGTCTATCCCTTTCATATTTCCAGATTTTTCCTTACAATCACATTGTCTATTAATCAATTCCATCTGTTGTTGAAATTCCTTTGTTTGGGTGCTGGGAAAAATCTCCCCCCCCGAAAATTTTCATCCCACTTAGCACTTCTTGGTCTTTCATTAATGCTGTGGATTCTTTCTCTGCTTTCATTCCTCTTTTCATTAGGCCATATGTATACCCTATTAATCTCATAACTTTCTTTATCTCTCATAAATTTCCTATTCTTTCTCTCAAAAATTACCTTCGTCTTTTCTTGTGTGTCCCTAAACTGTTTATTGTATAAATCCTTCCAGTTGTTGAACTCGGAGTGTCTAATAATTGTGTCATTCATACATTCAAGTTCATAAGTCAGGTAACTAAGTTTTTCATCATTAAATTTTATAAGTGTTTTGATATAAGCAAAACCAAATTTATCAAATAATTCATTAAATTCCTTTTTTACTTCCTTACTATGATAAATACCCAGGGGAAGCTTAAAAAATCTAATGCCTTTAGGAACTATCTTGGCATCAAGACATTTAGCAAGATATGCTAGATCCATTTTTGTATTTTTATATATAGCCAGCTTCTTACCAAAATTGTATATCATTTCCTTAATAGTATTATGTTTAAAATCATGCATATTAAAATTTTCATTTGTAACAACATTCATATTGGGTTCAAAAACATAATCATCAGATAAAAACTGATCCATTTGGTACATAGATGTATTAGAATTGGAATTATTATGTACATTCTGCTTATATTTGTGCACATGTAAATCCTGTCCATGTCTTAAAACTGTCTCTTTTCTCACAAATGGACTATTAGTTTGCATAAATGATTTGCCAGTACCTTTATGTCCATCACGTTTAGTATTGCCATATTGTTTCATTATAACTTTTTCTTTAGGTCTAGCACCCAGTGTTTCATGATTACTTTTAATGAAACTTAAATCAAAAGTGCTGTCATTCCCTAATGAATGGCATAATACATTACTAGCCTGAATATCTCGATTAGTGGACATACAAAAATTATCCTGCAAACAAGCTTCGGATAATTCAGGCAAGTCAATTTGTTCATTATGTTCTAAATTGTCCGTATCCTGTAACAAAACTGGAAACACCCTTTCAGGAGTGTCATTAATAGTAGGTTCTGTAATGAAATCTTGCACTATAATACAGTCCCGTTGTAGTGTACCATTTACATCTAGTCTTTCTTTCATTTTTAAACAATCTTTCGGTTTGTCAATAATTCCACGTACTTTACTAACATTGTCATTAGCAGCTGAAAAAAGAACCGTAAGGGTTCATTTCCTGATCCCACTATAGTGCACTCTGCACCCAAAATGTCAAATCTGCAATGAGCGAATGCTAATGTGCATTCACTCACTGCACATTCGGACTATTTTTGTTCGAGGTATTCCCAATTTGGGAACCTCCTTTCGCACATAGTGGATTCGCCCAAGTGCATAACACACTTAAGATAAACCACTAATAAGTATGCTGTTGGGTGGGGGGGTTCATTTTACATTTATTTTTGCAGTTTGCTCCTTGAGAAGACTTTGTGCTGCATGGTTATAGATGTCAGAATTTAAACTTAACTACATTTATTTTAGGAAGCAACTTCTGCACAAAAAGTTTCAATCACTGCATACGTTCCACTTTTGTATATGGTGCATGATGACACTTCCTTTTCCCATTGTGCTGGGTTCAAGCAAAAGACAATTAAGTGGAGATTTAAATGTAATTTTAGTAGCAGTTAAACCAGAAAGGGCTTGTCTGTCTTGTTCAGGGCTGCCATGGCTTCAGCCAAGACAACTACAGGTATTCTACTCAAACAAAATGTGTCTCTGAGAAGGGAATCCTAGGGGCCAACAATATATCCATGGAGTTTGAAAGCCTGCATCTGCTTAACAGCATTTGGACCAGTGAAGTATTTTGCAGCCCCTGGCTGATGCTTATTCGAACCAAGACTTGAACAGTTCAGAAGAATGACATGCATATGCGTGCGTACACACAAACACCCGCATGTGCTCTCACCTGCACACACCCACCCACACGTGCTCTCACCTGCATGCGCTCTCACCCGCACACACACACCCGCACGCACTCTCACCCGCACACATACTCTCTCTCGCAACAGTACATTCTCCCAAGCCAAAACGCTGCCACAGTCAGTCGATCCAGATGCCTCTCTGCAAACATTTGACTCTAGAGCCATTATTTTTTTTTAAATGCCTTTATTGAATTATTGCTTGTGACCTAGGCAAATTTACATTCATATAAAAGTAATCAAACTATATTAACATAACAAACATGCTTCACATATATTGCTGTAGGGTTCCTATTATATAATCGAAGATGCAATCCTTCGAATGCGTCTTGATCGAACTTGAAAGCACGAAACAGCAAAATGGCTTATGGCCTCTTGGCCACCTCTGTTATTTTGCTGTTTTCATCACTGTAGTGTGATCTCGGAGTTGGTATATTTAAGTTGGGGGTCTGCTTTATGTAATGTTTTGAAGTTTTTTGTTTTTTTTTTCCCCCTGGGGAAAAAAATCGCTGTTCCGAGTGTTCAGGATTGTAAGCTTTCGCTTATATGGGGTTGATGAATCATCGTTCACTTTTTTAAACATTCGCTGATTTAATATAGACCCTTGCTGTATATTGTATAACCTAAGCAATATTCCATAAATTATTCGAGTCCTGCCTTTTTTAAACGACACATCTTTATTAAAGCATCATTTAACTACACAGGCAGTCATTTATATAAATGAAAATAAACCACACAGACACAATGCTAGCTGCAAGCATTTTATATCACAAACCACACTGACCCACTCCCAGTCGCAAACATTGTACATCACTTATCTACTGTATATTTTTCACTAAAACATTACGCAACTCATTTAAGTCCTGCCACCCTTTAAACCTCATTTTCCCTTGTATGTATTGTTCCTACAATTCCCATTTTTTTTCCTATTTAGTTTGCTCCTATCCTTTTCTAAAGATTTCAACTCCAGTTGTTTTACTATATTTGCAACTTCTAGTATAATTGGTTTACATTTTGGTATCCATTTTCTAGTAATTGCTTTTGTGGCAGCCACCATTATTAGACACAGCAAGACTTTTGTGGCAGCCACCATTATTAGACACAGCAAGGCTTTACCCATGTCTAGGCAATAGCTCAGAAAAATCATCTCCCTTCTCAGAGCAATCTGCCAACCCAGCATCTCTGACGGTGCATCTTGCAGGGAGTCTCCAAAGTCCACCAACTCCTTGCACACCCAGAAAATATGTTCCTAATTACCTCTATCATCCCCTCACACCTCCCATAACTGCTGTCTGCCCGAGGAAAAATTCTCTGGAGTCCACTTGGGGTATAAAAATATTTATGTAAACATTTCCAGGCAAAAATCCTAAATCTTCTAGAGTTTGTTGCATATTTGAAAGACATGCATATATCTTCCCATTGTTTCTTTGTGAATTGCTTATCCAATCTGTCTTCACTATCCTTTCTAATCTCCTCTGATTGATTCTTATAGTCACCATTCAGTGTTTTACATGCTCTACTAATCATTCCTTTTTATAACGGCAGCTTCTGTTCTAGATTCTGTTAAGAACTCTACCAGTGCTGGTCTTTCGTTTAGAAACAACCCCCCCCCCCCCATTTCTTTCTCTTTACCTGTACTCTATGCCTCTCCTATCAGGGTTTGAATCTCTAACCTGCGCTCCAGTAAATTCTTGGCTTCTTCCCATTCTTTCATCTTTCCCTGTCTAGTTATTTGTTCCCAATACATTGGTTTCTTTGCCACTTTTCTCCAATAAATTCCAGCGCCTTCTTGCCTGTTGTCGTATCCCTAATTGCAGTCTTCCCTACTGGCAGAATTTCCTTTCTCTCTTGTGTTGGTTTAGTTCTTAGAATACTTCTGGTACTTTACAGCTATAATATTCTGTTTATTTTTATTCTCCTTAAAAGCCTGCATCCAAAATCCTAGTCTGTACTTGTTTCTTGAGCTTTCCCCCGTTTCATCATCTGTTGCTCTGAAATACCCCCTTCAAATTGGGAAATCCCAAAACACTCTGTTGTACTGGAAGAATCAACTTATCCCACTTAACTCTTGCCATCTTCCCCTCCCAGATAAGTTCTTCAGCTCTTTATTTATTGCCACTCACAACTTCTCCACTGTTTGATAAAAATATGCCTGACCTGTGCATAAGACTAAAGGGACTAAAACATTTTAACTGCATGCATCGTACTATCCACATCCATATAACAAAGCTTCCATTTTCTCAGTTTTTGTTTTATCTTTTCAGTTTCTTCCCACATACCCTTAACTGCCACACCTTTGTTGTAGCTTCATTAATTTTGTATCCTGAAAAGAATAGTACCATTATTCTGATAACTGAGGGGGTGAGGGCATGATGCTCTATGGTTCTGTTAGGTGAAAAGGTCCACAGATTGAGACAACTAAGACAGTTGCCACTCCTAAATGTAGGGTCAAGGCATCTCACGTCTGCTTAAGGGGTTGTCCTTGATCCCAGCCAGGCCACAAAACCAAATCTGAAGAAGCTTGCTAAAGACCTTGTACTTTTTTTAAGCTGCAACCATCCTCTGAACAAGCATTGTCTGTAGTCTGTGTTTTTAATTGGGGGGACATCTTCCCAGTGTCATAGCATAGAAGCAAGCTGGATTTGATTTAGCTGCTTTGGATGTATGAGGTGGTGTTGGGCAAGATGGATGTGCCCATCTGCTTGGTGGGAGAATAGAATTGCATGTGCACAAGGTACACTAGTGAGGCTGATTTCCTTTGTGAAGATTAGTAGTCTGCCTTATGATAGTAAGTTCTAGACTTTAAATGCATCTGTTATTGTTTTTTGGTTCCAGACAGTGCAAGTTGACATTGATGTGTATTAAGTCATGTGGTATATTTTAGGGTAACAATCTTAAGTCTTTTGTTAAATATATTTTGTCTGTCATAGTAAGCCTGAGTTTGTTTTACATCTGTAGGAAGAAGATGAGGTTCCTGATGATGAAACTGTTAACCAGATGATAGCAAGAAATGAAGAAGAATTTGACCTCTTCATGGTAAGTGTTTGTAGATTATAGCAGAAGTATTGCAGTTTTCATGTACAACATATTTTTTTCTCCGTTTCAAAGATGCAGCATTTATAAATGTGTTCACGTTGGATTCCAAAATGTAGTCGTGTATATCCTGACTGAAGTCACTGTTGCAGTATTCTTAACCAATGGGTTATCACTGCTGATGTCTGGACGGGGGTATCAAAATTTTATCTTCCCAAGTTCGCACTTCTGATTTGTGACCTCAGCTTGCAATCTTAGGGGGGTATATAAGAGGATGTATGAGCATAATTTCTCACTGTCTCACCGCCAGCTCAATCACAGGCTGTGCTTCTATCAAACTGATTGTCATTCAGTCATTGGCACTTGCTTCGAATTATCAGATAAGTGCCCCATTGGGGAACCTTCCTATACCTTTTTAAACTGTCTTGACTTATCAGTATTAGATGTCAGCTAGTTTGGGTAAGTGCAGGTGCAGTAAGCAAATCCTGTACAAAAACTTGCATACCCTGTATCTTTTTGCTTAGGAGTGGAACACTACTACAGGTCCTGTTCTATTTGTCTTGTACTTAAGACTTTGCAGCTCTATTTGTCCTTGCTCAACATTTTTTGGAGACCCAAAGTCTGAAACACTTGTCTCACTCCAATATGGCGGATTCAGTTTCCCCAGATGTACCTCCACCCCTCAAGAAAAGGCTTAAAAGGCCTGGGCTGGAGACTGAGTCAACTGTTTCTGATTCCTGTGTACCCGCTGGGGTTTCAGAACCTGCAATATGCCATACTGTACCCCATATGCCCTTTACTGAGACTGTAGTAGAGGCCAGTATGGAGTGGGAGGGTCTTATGACTGAGTAATCCACAGAGAAAGGTGAACTGTGAATTATCATCTGACAGTCCAGAGTGCATCTCTCAGATACTCATTGAGAAGAGGCCTCAGGTATGCTAATAGAGATACATCAAGAATGTAAACCAGTGCACTTGATTCAGACAGAAGTCATGCCAAAAAAGAAACTGCAAAAAACTAAGCATGTAACAACTTCTCCTCCCTGTAGGGATAAGCAATGAATAGACTTTTCTCAGGTTCTGCTCAAGGTTATTTTAACCCTGAAAACTCCTTCCTTGTCTTTCCAACCCCTTCCTCAAAATAATTTTGTGGTTTCATCTTCCTTTAAAGATGAGGCTTCTGATTTTGACCATTCCCTAGTCTACTCCTTATATTCACTCTCCTGGCTAAGTCCCTTCTGATGATGTGTATTTTTTCACAATCATAGATAACTTACTAAGTTGGGCATTAAGTCAAACCCAGAGCTGTTGGACACAAAAGGAACCACTGGATGGGAGAAAGGGTCCAGGAAAGTAAATAATTAGGGCTGATAGCCTAGTACCAACCTATGAACCTATGAACCTTGACTCTCCTGTGGAAGAACAGTCTTTTGGAGAGAAGATTTTTAAACACTATGAAACATTTTGAGTGGGAGTCTAGGCAGGTCACAGAGATCCAGAAAAGAATCCTATAATCTCTTGGAAGTGGGCACTTCAGTCCCTTCCTCAGTTCTTCCAGCGCCTAAGGCTTTCGTAGATATTTTTTAGTCTACCACAGCTGCCCCAGACTCTCAGCCTTCTGCCTCTAAAGGCCAGACAGATTTTATAAGGTGCATGGTGGTCTTGAATTCTTGTTTAAAAACCCTGTAACAGACCTCTCTCCAGTCTGTCTTCTGATAAACCTTCAAAACTCTTTCCAAATGTCAGTGTCCTCCTTTCTGACAAAGCTTGGCTATGGATAGTTGATGAAAGTTTTAACTTAATCTTCCTTGGTATTCAGATCTGTTAATTACCAACCCTAGATGACTAATTGATATCCATCCTCAACTCCCTACAAAAGGTGGTGGTGGAACCATGGGGAATTAACCCTAAACAGCAAATGCTTTCTTTAGTCAGCTACCCAAGTGGCCATACACAGCATTAAGTGTATTTATGATGATATAGAGCCCTCATCCAGGGCAGCTGCCACTGCTGTCATCCATGGGTGTAAATGGTTGCACAATCAGCCCTTGCCTGAAGACTTTAAAGCAAAAATTGTGGATTCTTCTTTAGACAAGAACCCGTTTGGCCTACAAGTGGCTAATCTTTTCAAAACCTTTCAGGAACAGGGAATAGCTATGAAGGATTGCAGACAAATTCATTAACCTCTGTACCTTGGTACCATAAGAAACATTCTACCAAACCTACCTCCTTTGTCAGAAGGGATCCTAGACCTAGTTAGAAACACAGTAGGGGTCCCCAGAAGGAGATTCCCATAAAGGTATTTCTTCTCTGTGAGGCTTCCTTTTGGGTAAGACTCTTCGACTACCTACAGACTCTTTCCCCCTTACAACTCTCAGAAAGGCTCACCCAGTCTTTCACCATGTAAAATAAGATTATAATAGACCATGGGTTCTTTCTATCATAAAAAGGGCCATATCATGTCTTGGATGGGGATTCCACCACTAAATGGCATACCTTCCCCTCCCTACAACCAAATCCATCTGCTTCTAGAAGAATTACAAGCACAAGGCACAGTAGAATTAGTACCCAAAGAAAAGAAGGGCAGTGGAGATGCATCTCTCTTTAATAAACACTTTATTAAGAGTGCCAACCTTCAAAATGCACGCTACTATCTTTCGTACTGCCTCAGGCTTTTCTTGTATCTCTATAGCTGAAGATACTTCATAAATCAGTTCACCCGTTTGCATGAGATTCCTCAGGTTTTGTTCTGGGTCATCACACTTTGCTGCTTGCCTTTTGGGCTCTTCACAGCCCCAGGTGTTTTCACAGTGTCTGGCACCAGTGATTGCCTTCTTTTGAATCCAGCGAGTCTGGATTTTTCCCTCTTTATTCAGTCTGTTGATCCAAGCTGCCTCGAGACAGACTTTTCTGCAGCACCTCCAGTTCACCATCAACCTCCTCTCACAGTTGGGGTTCACAGTCCACTACAAACACTCTCCCTGCAGCCAACTCGGGACCTAATTTTCCTGAACTGCAGACTGTATACAAAAAAGATACAGGCCTACCTGCCACAGGAAAAAGTGCAGTCTTGGACTGCTTTCACAGCACTGCCTCCCTCAGCCAGTGCTCAACCAGGGAGATCCTAAGGGCTCTGGGATTCATGGCAGCTACTATCCCAATGCTTCCTCTAACAAAACTGCATATAAGGAAAATCTAATGGTACCTGAAAACCATGTGGTCTCAACACACACTCCATATAGACACTGTAATTCCTCTGTAACCTTGTCTCAGAGGGGAACTTTTATAGTGGAATGACCAGGTCACACTCCATCCAGGACTCCTCTTCACTCCTCCAGCCCCAGTTCAGGAAATGTACACAGATGACGCTGATGGGACATGGGGATGCTGGCCAGGGACTTAGAGTACAGGACAGGTGACAGCCAAAACTGTAAAATGCATCAACTTGAAGATGATAGCCATAATCCATAGTCCCAAGTTATCTCAAGTCTGGAAGCCAGGTCCTCTACAAGTGATCAGACAACACAACTGTCATGTGGTACATAAACAAGCAAGGGGGAACCAGATCATATCAACTGTGCTGATTGGACAGGGAAGGGTCCTCTGTCTTCCCTCCACTGCCTCTCATTCTGAGTTTGAAAGGCCCCAAAAGAAGAAAAAAATGTTTACTGATGTCCCCCTTTTGGACAAGACTGCATTGGCTCCCTCTCTTTATCTAGCCAGGGGCATGTGCTACAAAGTGGCACTTGATGGCACTTCAAGTGAATCTCCTCACACAGCAGAAAGGGGTCTCCTGCACCCTAGCCTGCCATTTCTAAGACTCATCCTGTGGATGATAGGGTTCTAATTCATTACATGCACTATTTTTCCAAAGGTATAATTCGGGTTCTCCAAGAAGCCAGAAGACCCACCACTCAGATCTTACATAGCTAAATGGAAGAGATTTTTGTTTTGGTGCCATAGGAATGGGCAGGACCTCAACAAATCAGAAGTACCTGCCATACTGAAGTATCTGTGTGAGCTCATGCATACAGTTCTGGCCTGTTCTCATCAAAGCCCACCTTGTCAGCCATCTCTGCTTGCTTGAGTCTGTCTCTCTCACTTATGTCTAGATCTGATGTCAAGCTATTCCTTTGGGTTTCTGCATCTTAGACCACCAAGGAAACCTGTAACCCCTCCTTGGGACTTGAACTTTGTGCTGGAAAAGCTTACCTTACCTTTTTTTGAACCAGCAGCCTCAGGAAAATCAAATTCTGCATAAGGAAAACTCTTCTTCTGACTGTTACTTCAGCTAGAAGAGTTTGATTCAAGCAGTCATGGCCATTCTGCCCTTTTTCTCAAGGGCATGTGACCCTGAGGGCTAACACTTCATTCATTCCCATAGTAGTGAACAAGCTGCCTCTCGACCAGACTTTAAACTTTCCTGTTTCCATTAAACAGGTTTACAAAGAAAAAGGTTTAGCTTTACCTAAACCCATCAAAGCTTACTCTACTAGATCTATGGCAACCTCAACGGCTTTCCTTTCCAGAGCATCTGTTAAAATTTTGTAGCAGCCACTTTGTATCTGCATATCCCATTATAAATTATTTGTTACTGTCAAGAGGCAGGCAGCTTTTGGTTCAACTGTCCTCTGGAATATCCATCAATGAATCCACCCAAGTGTTGTATTACCTAGGGACTCTGTTCCATCTGTTTAGGAAAGGCTGGAAGAGAGAACCTTAGATAAGAAAACTATGTACTTATAAGGATAGATCTGTGTTGTCTGCTTATGTCCTTCCTGGACTTCTCTCCCACCAATCCCCTGCCTGATTATAAGTTTAGATTGGAAGCTGAATATTAGAAGTATTGGTTCTTAAATGAGCTGACCTAAAGGAGTCATTTCATACGTTCATAGGTGTTGTACTAGGCTAATGGCCCTGGAGCCTTTACAAACCTAGCCCATAGGATTACCCTGATGTCGTACCACCCGACCTTAGTTCCTTACCAGTGCTTCTGTCGAGTATAGCCACTGGAGTGCTCCCTGGGGTGAATAGACTTTCTATACATGTCAAACGAAAATTCACCCCAGGGAGCACTCATCAAGGTTTCTCTTGAAGAGGGCCAGTGAGCTGCTCTGTTTGACATGTATGGGAAGTCTGTTCCATAGCAAGGGCAGTCTCTGGGTTATGAACCTGTCCCTCCAGCACGTTCTGTTGATTGTGGTAATAAGGTTGAGGTCACGGGAGCTTGTGATGTGGAGGGATTGTGAATTCTTTAGATGTAGCATTTCTAACAGAGCTGGATCAGACATGGCTTTGTATGTCAAGCAGAGATAGCCTCTAAGTAGGCGATATGAGAGAGAGAATAGTTGAAATTTTTTGAGTCTGTCCATATTGAAGTGTTTAAGGCATAGGATCCTCTTTGTGAGGTACTTTTGCGGCCTCTCCAGTTGTTGCAGGTGTCTAGTGAGGTAAATGCCAAATTGGGGCATTGTACTCCAATGATTGGCCTAATGAGGGAAGAGTAGAGGGAGACAATGACCTCTTTCTTCCTGGATGGAAAACCTTTAGTAATGCAATTTGCCACATAGGACTTTCTGACCACAGTAGCAATGTGGTGGTCAAAAGAGAGGCTGCTGTCAACCTGTGTTCCCAGATCTCTTATAACACCTTCTGTGTTCAGTGGACTACCATCGATGTGGTAATTCATGGGAACTGGGATTTTCCCAAAGGGGATGACACATTTTTGGCAGTGAGCTTAAGGCCATGGTTCTGACAGCAGTTATTGGTCTCAGTGAGGCCTTTCTGTAGGGTATCAACATCACTTGGAGAGTTAATAATGGCGCCCAACTTGCAATAGTCTGTGAACTTTGTCAGCCAAAGACCCTTTGTGTTGGCCTGGACTTTAGAGAAGTAGATACCAAACAGGAGAGGACCCAGGACCGAACCCTGTGGAACTCCACTCGTGACTGGTTGGCAGTCTGACTTGGAGTCCACTACTTTCACACTGTGGGTTCTATCTGTGACCCACTTTGCAACCCACCTAGTGATATAAGGGTTGATGGCCTAGCTTAGCGAGTTTTTCTATGATTCCTGAATGGGGAATGGTATCAAATGCCTTGGCCAGATCAAGGTAGGCTGTATGAACCAACTTGCCTTCAGTCACAGCTTTGGTGACTTGCTCAAAGAAGTCGACCAAGTTGAGCAGGCATGATCTACCTTTCACAAAACCAAACTGTGTGGGATCCAGAGTTTGGAGATTCCTTATATCCTTGTTTATTAGGTCCATGATGATGCGTTCCATAGCTTTGTATGTCAGACTCGTCAGGCTAATGGGGCGATAGTTCCCAGGGTCTGTAGTCGCTCCTCCTTTGCAGCAAGGGATGACTGTAGCAGTGCACCATTCAATAGGGACAAAGCCTGAGGTGAGGCTGTGAATGAACAGGGCACAGAGGTGAGGTGCCATTTCACTCTGTAGTCCATGTAGAACACAGTCAAGGATATTGTCAGGTCCCATCGAAGCTGTATTCTTGGCCTTGGACAGTGCTGTTTTAACCTGTGCAGCAGTAATATTGGGTGCCTGGCAATCTACTGGTATTGTGATTGGTCCTTTGGGGGGAGGGGTAAAGTTGGCACTGGATCTGTCAGCCAGTATATTGGCAATGTCTGTTGGCTCGGTATAGGAGGTACCATTGTGCAGTAGCTCAGAAAATCTGAGTATTGCCGTGGAGATGTTCTTCGTGTTTCACTGTTGCAGTTATTACATTTGGGTAATCCTGCTGACAAGTTGCCCTCAGTCGGCCTGAATAACAAAGTCTTGGGTCCTGCGTCGGTTGCTGTCTCCTCTTCCATGACGTCAGGGGTATAAAACATGCAGCCGATGCCATTTTAATCTGTCTTTTTTGCTGCGTGGTGCCCGAAGCAGAAGCAGTTCGCAAGTGCTGGTCAGCCGACTCCTGAAATTTTCATTTTCGAGTTTCAGAACCGAAGTCTTCAAACTAAAACGAAGTATCCCGTTGGGGAAACTTTTTCTTGCTCCTTACCGATGTCAGTAAAAGTTAATTGCATTACTTGTGGGAAGCAAATACCTCATAAGGATTTTCATTTGTACCGTATTCCTTCCCTAGTCCCTGATCACAATCTGCCTTGCTGTCGGTTTTGTGCTAAATTTAACCAACGCACTATTAAGCGTCGGTATATTTTTGCTTCTAAATACTTTGGTTTGAGATTTAACTATCCTGAAATGTCGTCGGTTAGCAATCTGACTACCGGAATTCACAAAAAATGCAAGGAAAAAGAGACAGACAATTGAGATCCAAAACCGACGAAGCTTCTCCAGTACTCAGTGAGGTGCTTTCGCATCCCCTGATGCCCGCTACTTTTGAGTCGCAGGCCTCTACCGAGACCCATTCGGAGTCCGGCATGCCGCGAGATTCTGCAAGTATTGAACCCGTGGATGTCTCTTTCTTGGATGGGTCCGGAACCACTGAGCAGGCACCGGATTCTGAGGGTGTTTTTGAGGCCTTAACATTTGTATGTTAAATGGACACCATCATCAAAAACAGGGCCAAAACCTACTTCTATGTCTAAAAAAGACACATGAGCCCCGTGCTCAGGCCCCTATGCCTAAAAAACAAATGCTCAAAATGTCTGAGGATTTAATTACCTTGATCAGGGCCCCCCCCTTGCTAAGAGGCCTAGGCAAGGCACTGATTATGAATCTTCAGATCAAGTTTCCATTTCTTCTGATCAGGAATTTTCTATCCCACCTTATGAGAACTCTGATGCAGAGAAATCCATCTCTTCTGCTTCTCCTCCTGAGGATTACTCTTTTGGAGAGACTTTGACTACTTTAAGGGAACATTTTCATTGGGAGAGTCAGGACTTCTCAGAATCCAAAAAGAGGCTTAGGGATTTTCTTCTTCCTCAGCATAGGCCTTTAGCTATACCTCCTATATTAGACATTGTTGATGTTTTCTCAGAATCAAGCATGGCTCCTGATTCCCCACCTCTGGCTCCTAGTAAGCCAGACAGATATTACAGAGTTCCTGACTCCCACAAATTTCTTTTCAAAAATCCTGCTGCTGACCCTGAAACTATTTCTCAGGGTCCCAAGGGTGTTGAGGCTTCTACAGCCAAAACTCCTACCCCTTCAGCTAGAGATTCCAGGGCACTGTATAGATGGGGTAAGAAGGTTTATACATCTGCAACCTTGGCAATCAGGGCTTTAAACTGCCAGTTTCATATGCTTAAATATCTACAGCATGTTATGGGCTTACTGAAACAGAAAATTATGTTGATTTCTGATTGTGTGGAAGAGAGTTACAGGATTTATTGCATTCAGCAGAACAAGGAACGACACAAGTGCTCAAAAAAACCCCAAAAAACCAACAAAATCCACCAAATGGAAGCAGCAAGATGATGAACAAGATAAAAAGGCAAACAAATGGCGTATTCCAAGCATTTAACTTTTGGCTGCCTCTTTGGGTGGAAAACTAGCACTTCATACTCAGAATGATAAAACATTACACAAATCACATGGGTCTTAAATACTAAAAATTAAGCTAATCGTTCAATTAAACAATAAAAGATGGCCATCAATTAGTGGGCATATGCCCAGAAATCAATTCAAAGACTTGTCCTGGTACATAAAATGTAAAAGTAAAAAATCACTGTTCTTGTTTATGTGTAAATACTTTCCTGGACATGCCAAAATTCAAATAGCATTTTACATTAATAACATCGTTCAAACCAGGAGGGGAATCAGATTTTAATCTGACCTGCCAGTCTGGGAATCTTGCAGAAGATACCTCCGCTTCAAAGCAGGCTATTTGCTTTACCAGTTCTCTGCACTGCCCTTTGGCTTATCTGCTGCACCCAGGGTCTTCACAAAGTGCCTGGCACCAGTAATTGCATTTTGCAGACAAACATTCAAATTTAGCCATATCTGGACGATTGTCTCATTCAGGCAGAGGACAAGGACACTCTTCTTCAGCATCTGGCATTTGTAAAAAGGCTTCTAGCATGCCTAGGGTACACCATAAACGAAAAGAAATCACAACTGGTACCCTCTCAAACAATTACATTCCTGGGTGCAAGCTTGAATGCAACTGCCCAGATGGCTTACCTCACGCCACACACACAAATTCAATTGACAACATACTTCAAACAAGTGGCAACAAAAACCCAGCTAATCTGCAAGAAATTCTGCAGGCTTTGGGGTTCATGGCATCCTGCATTCTACTAATTCCATAAGCAAGACTGCATATGAGGAAACTTCAATGGTACTTAAAAAGCTTATGGAGTCAACATTGTCACAGCCTGGAAACAAGGATTCCTCTCATTCCCTGCCTGCAGCAGGAGTTCCTTTGTTGGCCAGAGGCATGTCACCAAAACAAGGGACTGTCATTCATTCTACCCCCTGCCACCCAAACCCTGACTACAGATGCATCAGACTATGCTTGGGGGGCCAATTTGGCAGGGGGGATGCATTCAGGGCAAATGGAGCCCAAATCAAATGCATCTACATATCAACCAGAAAGAAATGCTAGCTGTACAGAATGGTCTGACAGCCTTCAAGGACTTCCTTCATCCAGGACAGCTACTGATAAGATGGACAACACCACAGGTATGTGGTACATAAACAAGCAGGAGGGTACCCACTCCTACGCCCTTTGCAGACTAGCCATGGCCTTGTGGAACACAGCCTTGACTTACCAAATACATCTTCAAGCTCAGTTCCTGCCAGGAAAGCAAAATACTTTGGCAGACGACCTAAGCAGAAATTTTATGGACCCACATGAATGGAAACTGGATCCACAAATCTTCAGCATGTTGACACTAAAATGGAGGAGCCCAGACATAGATCTATTTGCCTCTCCCCAAAACTGTCAGTTGGACAAATTCTGCACAAGAACTCATCACAAAAAAGCATGGAAAGTGGATGCTCTATCCTTCAGCTGGAAAAACCTATCAGTCTATGCCTTTCCCCCTCTGCCTCTACTCTCCAAGGTCTTACTAAAAGTCAGACAGGAAAAAACAAAAATTATTCTGATTGCTCCGGACTGGCCTCGCCAACACTGGTACCCGCTTCTAAGGAATAATGTCACACCTTCCTCTGTGGTACTTGCCTCAAACACCTCATCTATTGTCTCAGCAGAACTATCAAATTCTGCACACTTGGCTCCAAACTCTGAATCTTGCAGCATGGCTAATCAACTAATTTCACCAGTCACATCTCTCAGTAAACCTGTGATGGATGCCATTTTGGAGGCCAGAAGGCTTAGTACTAGAAAATGTTATGCTGATAAATGGAAGAGATTCTGTGCTTGGAACCAAGCACAAGTAATGGACACAGCAAAGCCCGATATTCCTCAGATTTTGCAATACTTAACTGAGATGCTTCACAAAGGCCAATCTTTTTCTTCAATAAAAATCCATGCCTCTGCCATCTCTGCTCATTACAACACAGAGCCTCCTCTCTTTTCTGATCCCCTGCTAAAGCAGTACCTCAGAGGGGCCAACAATTTAAGGCCTGCCAGGAGAGCACCGATTCCTGCATGGGACCTCAATTTTGTGCTGGAAAAACTCACCCTATCTCCTTTTGAGCTGGCTGCTACTGCAGATATAAAATTTCTTTCTTGGAAGACTGCCTTTCCTTTAGCAGTCACTTCAGCCAATAAGGGTTTCAGAACTACATGCTGTCATGGCAGTGGAGCCTTTCATTATCTTTTAACCAGACCATTCACCTGCCAACTTTTTTCCCAAATCCACAGAACAAGGGAGAGCGGATTCTGCATTCATTGGATGTACACAGACAACTAAGATTCTACTTAAACAAGACAAAATCTCTGAGAAAGTCTGAGCAACTACTGGTGGCATTTGTTGCAGGAAGAGGGCAAGGCTACATCAAAGCAGACTATTTCAAAATGGATAGGTCATTGTATTTGTTTCTGCTGCTTGCACCATGGTAAACCTGTGCCCAAGGGGATCAGATCCCATTCCACCAGGGCTGCTTCTACTTCTGCAGCCTTTCTCAGAGGGGTTCCTACCAGAGACATTCTAGAAGCTGCTACTTGGAGCTCAGTTCATACATTCACAAAGCTTTACCATTTACCTCTCTTTTCTAAATCCAGGGCAGGCTTTGCCACGCTTGGGGGTATTCTGGCTGATTTGGTTGACACTTGAGGGTAAGGCTTTTGCCATTTCCCTTTTGAGCTGTGCTTCTCAGGTGGCTTGCCATTCTATTAATGTACCTATGATGCTGATGCCTCCTCTAGGACAGCTGATGTTTTATTAGGAGGTATTTTTGGTTACGACTCCACGCTCTGCCTGAAGACATCAAGGCCAAATTATCGGATTCTCTCTTAGATAACCAGAATTTCTTTGGCACTGCTGCGGCCAAATTATTTAAGACCCTTCAGGAAAAAGGTAAAATTATGCAGGATTTGAAACTCTCTACTGAGACCCATTCAGAGTCCTTTATGCTACGAGATGCTTCAACTGTGGAACCTGTGGATGTCTACCTTGGATGGGTCTGGAGCCGCTGTGCAGGCACCGGCTTCTGAGGGTGTATTCAAGACTACTGACTTGCATATTAAACAGACACCATCTTCTTCTTCAAGGCCTAAAACTTGAACTATGCCTAGAAAAATGATGCCCAGACCGCATGGTCAGGCCTCTATGCCTAAAAAACAAATAAGAATGGCTGAAGACCTTATTACTTTAATCAGGGGAAGCCAACCTTCCCCCTCTAAGAGACCTAGGACTGAGTTTGCTTATGATACTTCTAACCAGGATTCTGAAATTGTTGTTTCCTCTGACCAGGATTTACCCTCATCTACCTATGAAGATTCTGATGCTGAGGACTCTATTCCCTCTGCCCCCCCAAAGGATTTCTCTTTTGGAGAAACCTTGCATTCTCTCAGGGAGCATTTTCATTGGGAAAGTCGGGATTTCTCTGATTCCAAAAAGAGGCTTAAGGATTTCTTACTCTTGCCCCAGCACAGGCCTTTAGCTATACCTTCTGTACTGGACATTGTTGATGATGCCTTTCTGGAATCTAGCATGGCCCCTGACTCTTTACCTCCTGCTTACAGAAAACCTGATAGATAGTACAGGGTTCCAGACTCCCACAAGTTCCTTTTCAAAAATCCTACTGCAGATCCTGAAACCATTTCACAGGGACCCAAGGGCATTAAAGCTACTACTTCCAAAAATCCTACCCCCTCTGATAAGAGACTCCAGGGCACTGGATAGATGGGGTAAGAAGGTATACATTTCTGCAACTTTGGCCATTAGGCCCTTGAATTGCCAGTTTCATATGTTAAAGTATCAGCAGTATATTATTGGATTGCTTTAACATAAAATGATGTTGATTCCTGATTGTGCTGAAAATAAGGATTTACAGGATTTAATGTATTCTGCTGAACAAGTTGGTAAACCTACATTGCAATGTGGTTTTGATTCACCAGAGTCATCTTGCAGGGCTGCGGTAACTGGGTCTGTATTTAGAAGGCATGCTCGGTTTAAGGAGCACTCCTTGCCAAATCATGTTAAAACAAAATTACTGGATGCTCCCTGGAATCAGGACGGCCTGTTTGGCAACAAGGCAGAAGTTCATAAAAAGATGGAGGAAAAAGCTAAATCTATGCAAACTGTTAAAGACTTTTTACAAGTACAACCTCCAAGATTTAGTAGACATTGGCCTTCTAAGAATTGGTCCTTTCCTGCCTCTTCCAGACCTTCTCAGTCCAAACCCAGATCCAGCAGAGCACCCAGGCTTCAGTCCCAGGGGATGCACAGGACTAAGCAGTGGGTGGGCCTCCACTTCCAAATGTGGGAGTAATAAAACTCCCCCCTATGGTATACTGTCTCAGTGACTTCTTTTTAAAACTTCCAAGCACTTCTCAACTGACTGCCCACTTGGGGGATTGCACTTCATGCAAAGCACTGGGGACTCATTACCCAGGACAATTGGGTTTTTAAATATAGTGTCCCAAGGATACAGATTTCACTTCCACACCATTACCAACTCCAAGCTGTTGGCCGGATATACCTCCAAATCAGTGGGCAGTGACCCAAAAGCAAGTATTCTCTCTCTTAAGCATATGGGCTATTCAATTGGTACCAGAAGAGGAAAAGGGACAAGGTTTCTACTCAAGATTTTTCCTGGTACCCGGAAAAGACTATTCATGGCATCCTATCCTGGACCTGTCTACTCTAAACACCTTTTTGTTGATTCCAAAATTCAAGATGCTGACTCTTCACCAGTTGCTTCCTATGCTAAGCAAAGATGCCTGGTTGGCAACACTAGTTTTAAAGGAAGCATACCTGCACATCCCAATCAGGGAATATTGCAGAAGATACATATGCTTCAATGCAGGCTACACTCTCCATCAGTTCTTGGCTTATCTACTGTGCCCAGGGTATTCACAAGATGCCTAGTTCCAGTCATTGCATTTTGCAGGCAAAGAAATATTCATATATACCCATACCTGGACGATTGTCTAATTCAGGCAGAAAAGCAGGACATACTTTTGAATCATCTGACTTTTATACAAAGAGTGCTAACTTGTCTGGGGTACACCATAAACGAAAAGAAATCACACCTAGTACCCTGTCTTCAAATTATATTCCTGGGAGCAAGCTTGAATACAACTTCCCAGATGGCTTTCCTCACGCCAGAGAAACAAATTCAACTTACAACCTACTTCAAACAAGTGGCCACAAAAACCCTGCTATCTGCAAGGCAAATACTACAAGCCTTGGGGTTCATGGCTTCCTGCATTCTTCTAATTCCATAAGCAAGACTGTATATGAGGAAACTACAGTGGTATCTAAAAAGCCTATGGTGTCAACATTCTCAGGATCTAGAAGCAGTGATTCCTATCATTCCTTGTCTACGCCTAGAGTTCCTTTGATGAGCAGAGGCCTGCCACCAAAGCAAGGGACTAACATTCACACTACCCCCTGACACCCAAACCCTAACAATAGACTATGCATGAGGGGCGCACCTGGCAGGGAAGTGCATTCAGGGCAAATGGAACCCAATTCAAAAGCACCTTCACATCAATCATAAAGAAATGTTAGCTGTACAGAATGCTCTGACAGCCTTCAAGGACCACATTCTTCCAAGACAATTAATGGTAAAGATGGACAACACCACCGTTATGTGGTACATAAACAAGCAGGGGGGTACACATTCTTACCCCCTCTGCAGAATAGCCATGACATTGTGGAGCACAACCTTGAGCTACCAAGTGCATCTACAAGCTCAATTCTTGCCAGGAAAACAAAATACACTGGCAGACAGATTAAGCAGAATCCTCATGGAACCACACGAGTGGAAACTGGAACCAAGGATTTTCAACATGTTGCGAATAATATAGGGGAGCCCAGATATAGACCTGTTTGCCTCCCCCCCAGAACTATCAATTGGAAAAAATTTTGCGCAAGGACTCCCCACAGACAAGCTTGGAAAGTGGATGCTCTGTCCTTCAGCTGGAAAATCCTATCCGTTTATGCCTTTCCCCCTCTGCCTCTTTCCAAAGTACTACTAAAGATCAAACAAGACAAACCAAGGATGATTTTGATTGCACGAGACTGGCCACGCCAACACTGGTACCCCCTCCTGCGCAGTGCGTCACTGTTGGCCCCATGGCATCTGTCTCAGACTCCTACTCTGCTGTCTCAGCAGGAGAACAAGATTCTGCACCCTCAGCTTCAAACACTGAACCTAGCAGCCTGGCTAATTACCTAAGCTGTCCCCTTTACCATCCCTCAGTAAACCAGTGATGGATGTCATTTTACAGGCAAGGAGGCCTAGTACTAGAACATTGTATGCTAATAAATGGAAAAGATTCTGTGCTTGGAATCAGTCTCAAGGGATGAGCGCAGTGCCCAATTTACTTCAGATTTTACAATACTTAACTGAGATGCTTCGCAAGGGCCTATCTTTTTCCTCAATAAAAATTCACGCGTCAGCCATTTCAGCTCATTATAACACAGAACCTCCCCTCTTCTCTCATCCACTGCTCAAGCAGTTCTTCAGAGGGGCCAAAAAAATTTAAGACCACCCAGGAGACTCCATCTCCAACCTGGGACGTTAACTTTGTATTGGAGAAACTCATCCTTCCTCCTTTCAAGCCAGCTGCTACTGCAGATTTAAAATTCCTTTCTTGGAAAACAGCTTTCCTTTTAGTCATCACTTCAGCAAAAAGGCTATCTGAATTACAGTCCCTTATGGCAGTGGAGCCTTTCATCATCTTTCATGCGGACAGGGTGTCCCTCAGGACCAATCCCCCTTTCATGCTAAAGGTGGTATCCAGTGTGGCGTTTAATCAGTCCATTAATTTGCCAACCTTCTTTCCTAATCCACAGAACAAAGGAGAACGGATACTGCACTCCTTAGATGTGCACAGACAACTTAGATTCTACTTGGACAGGACTAAACCTCAAAGGAAAGCTGGACAACTGCTGGTGGCATTTGCTGCAGAGACAGAGGGGAAGGCTATTTCAAAGCAAATCATCTCCAAATGGATAAAGCCATTGCATTCATTTCTGCTAATAAGCACCATGGAAAACCTATCCCACAGGGGATCAGACCCCACTCAACCAGGGCTGCATCTACCTCTACAGCCATTCTCAGAGGCATACCTACCAGGGGACATCCTAGAAGCTGCTACCTGGAGTTCTGTACATCTGGCGTTTGTAAGAAGGCTGCTAATTTCTCTAGGGTACACAGTAAACGAAAATAAGTCAAAACTAGTGCCCTCACAACAGATAATATTCCTGCGTGCCAGCTTGGATACAACAGCCCAGATGGCTTATCTCACGCCAGACAAACTAGGACAACTGACTCAATATTTTCAGTTACTGGCAAAATGTCCCATCTCCCTGCAAGAAAAATTCTGCAGGCCCTGGGATTCATGGCATCCTGCATACTACTAATTCCATATGCCAGACTGCATATGAGGAAATTACAATGGTACCTAAAAAGTGTTTGGACTCATCACTCTCACAGTTTAGAAACAGTAATACCAATAATTCCCTGCCTACAACAGGAGTTTCGATGGTGGGCACAGGCATGTCACCTCAACAAGGGCCAGACTTTCACTTTACCCACAGCCAGGCAGACTCTAACAACAGATGCTTCGGATTACGCCTGGGGAGTACACATGGCAGGAAACTGTATTCAGGGCAAGTGGACCACAGACCAAATGCATCTTCACATCAATCAAAAAGAGATGTTGGCTGTTCAAAATGTCCTAACAGCTTTCAAGAACTACCTGCATCCAGGACAGTTATTAATAGACAGACAACACCACAGTAATGTGGTACATAAACAAGCAAGGGGGCACTCATTCTTATTCCCTATGCAGGCAAGCCATGATCTTGTGGTACACAGCTCTAACTTATCAAGTTCATCTGCAAGCACAATTCCTGCCAGGAAAGAAAAATACTCTGGCGGACAATCTCAGCAGAAATATCATGGACCCTCACGAATGGAAATTTAATCCACAAATCTTCAGCATGGTAACGCAAAAATGGGGGTGCCCAGACATAGATCTTTTTGCCTCCCCACTGAATTGCCAACTACAAAAATTCTGCACAAGGACTTACCACACACAAACATGGAAAGTGGATGCTCTTTCGTTCAGCTGGAAAAGCCTAAAAGTTTGCCTTCCCACCACTGTCTCTCATTACAAAGGTACTCCTAAAAGCCAGACAAGAAAAACCACAGATGATCCTGATTGCTCCAGACTGGCCAGGCCAGCACTGGTACCCAGTCTTAAAGAACTTAGCTCAAGGCCCACCATGGATTTTGCCTCAAATTTCACACCTTCTGACTCAACAAAACAATTAGATCCTGCACGGTCAGCTCAAAACCCTAAACCTGGCTGCATGGCAGATTCATTATTCAAACAGGCAACACCTCTCTCTAAAGCTGTTATGGGTGTCATTTTGGAGGCCAGGAGGCCTAGCACCAGGAAATCTTACTCAGAAAAATGGAAGAGATTCTGTGCCTGGAACCAGGCTCAAAGCCTTGACCCTCTTGTCCCAAACATTCCTCAGATTTTACAATACTTAACTGAGATGCTGGACAAAGGCCTATCCTTCTCATCATAAGATTGACGCCTCTGCCATTTCAGCTTATTACAACACTGATCCTCCTCTGTTCTCTCATCCCTTGCTCAAGCAGTACCTCAGAGGGGCTAAAAACATAAGACCGCCCTGGAGAGCACCAACATGGGACCTCAATTCAGTTTTGGAAAAACTGACCTTGCCACCTTTTGAGCCAGCCAATACAGCAGACCTAAAATTTTTATCATGGAAAACAGCTCTGCTCCTGGCAGTAACTTCAGCACGAAGAGTCTCAGAGCTACAGGCATTAATGGCAGTGGAACCTTTTATAATATTTCATCAGGACAGGGTTTCTTTAAGGACAAACCCTACCTTCATGCCAAAGGTGGTATCTAGTGTGGCTCTTAACCAAACCATCCATTTGCCAACTTTCTATCCAAACCATCCATTTGCCAACTTTCTATCCAAACCCCCAGAATAAAGGGGAGAAACGTCTGCACTCTTTGGACATGCACAGGCAGCTACACTTCTACTTGGAGAAAACAAAAGCTTTCAGGAAAACTGAGCAACTGTGTTTGTAGCATATGCTGCAGGATCACAGGGCAAGGCTATCTCAAAGCAGACTATTTCCAAGTGGATAGGACACTGTATTCGTTACTGCTACACACAGCATGGAAAATCAGTCCCTAATAACATTAGGCCACATTCTACCAGAGCAACAGCCACTTCAACAGCCTTTCTCAGAGGAGTACAAACCAAGGAAATTTTGGAGGCTGCAACTTGGAGTTCAGTGCACACCTTTACCAAGCATTACCACTTGCCTCTACTCTAAATCCAGAGCCGGATTTGCCACTGCAGTTCTGCAGGGCCTCATAGCCAATCCTAACTGTTTATAGACCAGCCACCCAACCTTAGCTTTGGGATTCTACCCAAGTGTAATGACTGCAGCAGTGTAACACAATGAATATAGTACAGTTTTGTACCTACCATAAATGTAGATGTTCGAGTGTTCACACTGCTGCATTCCAGGTTACCCTCCCTCCATCCCCTCTGTCCTAGCTGGACTTATCTATACCTTTCTATCCTCTACAACCTTTGTGGTGTATTTGCTTGTAACTGAAGGTATTGCTTTTTATTTTTTAATGTATGTTTCATTAGCAATATGTATTGCCTACCTAGTTGGGGGCACCTGACATCTGGGGCAAGACAAACTGAAGAAAATGGCATCGGATGCTTCTTGTATACCCCTGGCGCACTGATGTCCGGGAAGAGGCGACAGGAACTGACGCCGGACCAAGACTTTGGAATTCTGGCCGGCTGCGGGACCGTCTGACTGCAGGATAACCCAAGTGTAATGACTGCAGCAGTGTGAACACTCGAACATCTACATTTATGGTAGATACAAAACTGTACTTTCCTTAAGCAGATCGTGTTTCTTCAGATGACCAAATACGATTCTGTTCAAGAACAGACGACCGCTTCTTCGAACGATACGGTTAAGTGCCCTGTTGAGTTTTTTCCTTACTTTAATTACAGTTTAGACTTGCATGTCAGCTAGAAAGGGGACGTGTGCTTGTGGGAGACAAATTCCTCACAAGGACATGCACGAGAAGTGTGTATTTTGCCTAGGCGAGGCCCACGACCATACTTCCTGCCCTATTTGCAAATCTTTCATCCCCAAAACTCTCCGAAGCCACTTGGCAGCACTAAAGTTGTATTTAGATAATCAAAGGCTACGTCGCTTAGCACTCAGTATGGAAGGAGGAGTAGGCCCATCCGATGAGCTGCCGAGGAAGAAGGCATGAAAATCAGGCCGGAATCCCAAGCTGTCCTTCAGGCGTCCGAGCAAGTTCTAGAGGCGCTTGAAGGCCCAGAATCAACTCAGACGACTGTTACCAAAGCAGGCCCGGGAACCTTAATGGAAGCTGGGATGCTGGAAACTGCATGTATGTCTGCTGAGGCAATTCAGCCATCAGAGATTGATGGCGGAGGGGAACCACGACTCACACAGTCGGAAGGCCCTGCTCCTTTTCCTACTAAGCAGGTGTCCACTTTTATGCTTCCTCCACCGGCAACTCCTTTGAAAAGAAAACAAAAAAACTAAGCACCCTGAACCTCAATTGGTGCCTGGTTGGGAAGTGTTCTCACAGTCCTCTTTAAGGCTTTTCAGGCCATGCAGACACAACAGCTTCCCCTTACTCTCTCACCTCAGCCTCCCGTTCAGGTATCTGAAGAAGATTACTCCTCTTCTGAGGAATCCTTCTCTTATGAACCCAAGTAGACTCCCCTAAGGATTTCATTACCCCAGAGGAGGAGGATTTTATTTCTCTTGAATCCCCAGGAGAAGACTGTACCTTTGAGGACACTGTCTCCCTCTCCCTCATGAGGGGACATTTTAAGTGGCAGGCTTCAGAGGTATCAGAGTCCAAGAAAATGTATTTTCACCTCTTACAAATGGAGCAACCATCTCCTTCTGCTGTCCCTCCCTTACTACCTGCTTTTCAGGATGCTTTTTTTGGCTGCTTCTCAGTCTCCTAACTCACAACCTCCAACATCTAAATGACCACACTGTTTCTATAAAGTCCCCCAGGACACCCAGTTTCTCTTCCCCCAGCAGATCCAGCTGATGTTCTTTGTGTTTCACTGTTGCAGTCATTACATTTGGGTTATCCTGCTGGCAGGTTGCCCTCAGTCAGCCTGAATTCCAAAGTCTTGGGTCCTGCGTCGGTTGCTGTCACCTCTTCCCTGACGTCATGTTGTCAGGGGTATAAAAGATGCAGCCAACGCCATTTTATTCCGTCTTTCTTGCCGCGCGGTGCCCGAAGCAGAAGCAGTTCGCAAGTGCCGGTCGGCCGACTCCTGAGATTTTCGTGTTCGAGTTTCAGATCCAAAGTCTTCATTAAAAGCTGAGTACCCCATTGGGGAAACTTTTTTTCTTGCTCCAGACCGATGTCAGAAAAAGTTAATAATTGTATTTCTTGTGGGAAGCAAATATCTCAAGGATTTTCATTCTTACTGTATTCCTTGCCTAGGCCCTGACCACGACATAGCTAGTTGTCGGTTTTTTGCTAGATTTAACCAACGCGCTATTAAGCATTGGTACAATTTTGCATTGAGCTATTTTGGGCGAAGATTTAATTATACAATGTCGGGTAGCCATCCGACTACCGGAGTTCACAAAAAAACGAAAAGAAAAGGACAGGCAACCGAGGTCCAAAACCAACGAAGCTTCTCCTAAGCAAGTCGCCGGTTCGCTGGTCCTCAGGCGCTTTCGCAGCCCCTGATACCCACTACTTTAGAGTCTTAGGCTGCTACCGACTCCCACGTGAAGTCGGCCAGGCCGTTGGAAACTCAGGGTATTGGAACCTCGGAGATTATTCCCTCAGATGGGTCTGGAGCCACTGAGCAGGCATCGGCTTCTGAGGGTGTATTCAGACCTAAACAATTATATAATAAACAGACTTCAAAAGACAAAGGCTAAAACACCTTTAAAGGCAAAGAAACAAGTTCACCAGCCACAAGGACAGACCTCCATGCCCAAAAAACAGATGCTCAAAATGGCCGAAGACTTAATTACCTTGATCAGGGGTTCCCATCCTCCTCCTGATAAGAGGCCTAGGCAAGAGACAAACTATGAATCTTCAGATCAGGTTTCCATTTCTTCTGATTCCTCTTCTGATCAGGAATGTTCTCTTCCCCCCTATGAGGATTCTGATGCTGAAGAGTCAATTCCTTCAGCTTCTCCTCCTGAGGACTACTCTTCTGGGGAAACCTTGCATACCATGAGGGAGCACTTCCACTGGGAGAGCCAAGATTTTTCAGAATCTAAGAAAAGGCTCAGACTTCCTATTACTACCTCAACACAGGCCTCTAGCTATTCCACCTATGTTAGACATTGTAGATGATGTGTTCTCGGAGTCTAGTCTGACCCCTGACTCTTTACCTCCAGCTCCTGTTAAGCCGGACAGATACTACAGGGTCTCTGACTGTCATAAATTCCTTTTCAAAAACCCTACTGCAGACCCAGAAACTATTACTCACGGTCCCAAAGGGGTCAAGGCTTCTACTGCAACAAACCCTACCCCCTCAGACAGGGATTCTAGGGCACTGGATAGATGGGGAGAAAAAAGATTTACACATCTGCTTCTTTGGCTATAAGGGCCTTAAATTGCCAGTTTCATATGCTCAAATATCAGCAATATATCATGACACTGCTTAAGCAGAAAATGATGGCAAATTCTGAATGCGCAGAAAACAGCAGATCTCAGTCGCAAGGCTCCTACATGTCTAAGAAGTGGAGTGCTTCTACCTCCAAAGGTGGAGAAGACAAATCACAACCATACAGGAAACAGTCCCAATGACTTCCCCCTGCCTGCTCCAAGCACTTATCTTCTGGCAGCACCCTTAGGGGGAAAACTAGCACTTTTTTCTCAAAATTGGCACATTATAACCCAGGACAAATAGGTTCTAGATAGTGTCACAAGGCTACAAGTTTCATTTCCATACCCTGCCAAGGGCAAACGGTTGGCCAGACCTGCCAAAAAAATCAGTGGGCAGAGGCTCAAAAACAAGTCGCAGCTCTCATAGACATGAGGGCTATTCAGCAAGTGCCACAGCAAGAGCAGGGACAAGGATTTTACTCGACTGTTCTTGGTACCCAGAAAGGACAAAGCATGGAGACCAATACTGGACCTATCTATTCTAAACACTTTCCTGGATATACCAAAATTCAAGATGTTGACCTTACAGCAGCTTCTGCCCATGCTGGGCAACGAGGCTTGGCTCGTGACTTTAGACCTAAAAGAGGCATACTTGCATGTCCCAATCAGACAATCATGCAGATGATACCTGGCTCAAAGCATTACCAATTCTCTGCACTGCCCTTTGGCTTATCTACTGCGCCCAGGGTCTTCACAAAGTGCCTGGCACCAGTAATTGCTTACTGCAGACAGAGGAATACAGATATATCCTTACATGGACGACTGCCTCATACAAGCAGAGAACAAGGACATTCTACTACAGCATCTGATGTTTGTGATAAGACTTTTAACATACCCTAGAGTACACAGTCAACAAAAGGAAATCAAAACTAGTACCCTCTCGAGATATTCCTGGGTGCAAGCTTAAATACAACTGCCCAGATGGCTTATCTCACTCCAGACAAACAAAGGCAACTGACTACCTATTTCAAGGAAATGGCAACAAAGGCCCAGTTATCTGCAAGAAAAATTCTGCAGGCTTTGGGCTTCATGGCATCCTGCATCTTACTAATTCCATATGCAAGACTGCATATGAGGAAAATTCAGTGGTACCTAAAAAGTGTCTGGACACAACATTGCCACAGTCTGGAAACAATGATTACTCCAGTTCCCTGCCTGCAACAGGAATTTTGATGGGCAAAGGCTCGTCACCAAAACAAGGGACAGCCATTCTCACTACCCCCAGCCAGGCAGAGCCTAACGACGGATGAATCAGATTATGCCTGGGGGGCACACATGGCAGGAAGAGGCATTCAGGGCACCTGGTCCAAAAATCAAAAGCATCTACATATCAATCAGAAAGAGATTCTAGCTGTTCAAAATGCCCTCACAGCCTACAAGGACCTACTTCATCCGGGACAACTACTGATAGACAGCCAACACCACGGTCATGTGGTACATAAACAAGCAGGGGGACACTCATTCATATCCCCTGTGCAGACTAGCCATGGCTTTATGGGACACAGTATTGACTTACCAAGTTCATTTACAGGCACAATTCCTGCCAGTGGTACCTGGATCCACAAGTCTTCAGCACGATAACAATGAAATGAGGACTCCCAGACATAGATCTATTTGCCTCCCCTCAAAACAATCAACTAAAAAGATTCTGCACAAGGACTTATCACAGACAAGCTTGGAAAATGGATGCCTTATCTTTCAGCTGGACAAATCTATCAGTATATGCCTTTCCTCCACTGCCTCTCCTCCCCAAGGTACTCCTAAAGGTCAGGCAGGAGAAACCAAAAATGATTCTGATTTCCCCAGACTGGCCATGCCAGTACTGGTATCAGATCTTAAGGAACTTGTCCCAATGCCCAGCCTTGACCTTACCTCAAATACCTCATCTACTGTCCCAGCAAAACAATCAGATTTTGCACAGCCAACTCAGGACCCTAAACCTGGCAGCATGGTGGATAATGTAGCCATACAAACCACACCTCTCAGTAAGGCTGTGATGGATGTCATTTTAGAAGCCAGAAGGCCTAGTACTAGAAAATCCTATGCTGGGAAATGGAAGAGATTTTGCACTTGGAACCAAGCTCAAGGAACTGATACAGCTGTCCCAAATATTCCTCAGATTTTGCAATACTTAACTGAGATGCTGGACAAAGGCCTATCTTTTTCATCAATTAAAATCCATGCCTCTGCCATTTCGGCTCATTACAATACAGAGCCACCACTCTTTTCTCATCCTTTAAGGCAGTACCTCAGAGGAGCCAAAAACTTAAGGCCTCCAAGGAGAACACCAACACCTGCATGGGACCTCAATTATGTCTTGGAAAAACTCACCTTACCTCCTTTTGAGCCAGCTGCTACTGCGGACATAAAGTTCTTATCTTGGAAAACAGCTCTGCTCCTAGCAATAACTTCTGCAAGACGAGTTTCATAGCTACAGGTGCTCTCATGGCTGTGGAAACTTTTATCATTTTCTATCCAGACAGGGGGTCTCTGAGAACAAACCCTACATTTATGCCTAAGGTGGTATCCAGTGTAGCCCTTAACCAAACAATTCATTTGCCAACTTTTTATCCAAATCCACAGAACAAGGGGGAGAACATTCTGCATTCTTTGGACGTACACAGACAACTTATGTTCTACTTGGACAAAACTAAAGTTTTCAGAAAGACAGAGCAATTACTAGTGCATATGCCACAGCATCACAAGGGAAGGCTATCTCTAAGCAGACTATTTCAAAGTGGATAGGTCACTGCATTCGTTTCTGCTACTCACAGCATGGCAAACCAGTGCCTAAGGGCATTAGGCCACATTCAACCAGAGCTGCAGCCACTTCTGCAGCCTTTCTCAGGGGAGTACCAACCAAAGACATTTTGGAGGCTGCTACTTGGAGTTCAGTGCATACCTGTACAAAACATTACAATCTTCCTCTTTACTCTAAATCCAGGGCAGGCTTTGCCACTGCAGTTCTGCAAGGCCTCATAGCCACTCCTAATGCTGTTGAACTCCAGCCCCCCAACCATAGCTTTGGGCCTCAACCCAAATGTAATGACTGCAACAGTGAAACACGAAGAACATAGAATAGTTGTGTACACTTACCATAAATGTAGATGTTCAAGTGTATTCACTGTTGCAGTCCGGGTTACCCACCAGCCATCCCCCTTATTTTTGCTGGAACTTATCTTTACTTCTCTACTCTATACAACCTAGGTGGTGTATTTGCTTATAGATGAAGTTAAAGCTTATTTTGGTGAATGTATGTCTTATTTACATAATTTTAGCCTACCTTTTTGGGGGTACCTGACACCTGGGGCAAGAAAAACTGAATAAAATGGCGTTGGCTGCATCTTTTAAACCCCTAACTACTTGACGTCAGGGAAGAGGCGACAGCAACCGACGCAGGACCCAAGACTTTGGAATTCAGGCAGACTGAGGGCAACCTGCCAGCAGGATAACCCAAATGTAATGGCTGCAACAGTGAATACACACTAACACCTACATTTATTGTAAGTGTACACAACTGTACTTTATAGCTGTCTCTGCAGACAAAACTTCAAGGCAGTTACCTTCCTCTGCCCTTTACCCAATGGATAAAGACCGCAAATTTAGGACCAGCTGGGGAAAAAGGTATATATATATCCTCTACCTAGCCATAAGGGCCTTGAACTACCAAGCACACATGGCCCAGGTATGTTTTAGATACCATTTCAAAGGCCTCTACCCTTCTGTCTGAGGTACAGGACTCCCTTATAAAAGCCCAAGTTAATTTCCTACTTTCCACAACATCCCAAGTGACCAGGCACTCCATTAAGTGCAGTTACGATGCTGTGGAAGCCTCATCTAAATCAGCTGCTTCCAGATCAGTACTAAGACGATATTCCTGGGTAAGGCTTCAACCTCTCCCTATGGATGTTCAGACTAAATTACTGGATGCACCCTTGGACAATAAGGCCCCTCTTTGGACAGGCTTCTGCTGAATTTCTTAAATCCCTTCAAGAAAAGGGAAAATAATTACAGAATCTGAAACATCTTCTAGTATCCCCTATTCCTAAATACCACAGGAATTGCTCACAGAACCCCTCCTTTGTTAGAAGGCAGTCCTTTCACTCAGCCCCTCCATCTAAGGGACGTAGACAGCCCAGAAAAAGCTCTACTCCCAGGTTTCCCACCAGCTCTTCCACTACATCCTTTCGGAGTCTGTCTGACCAGTCCAGACCACCTCCTGTGACTCACCCCAGCTGCATCCAGAAACACTATTATCCCTTTGCCTCACTCTCTCCCTAACCTCCTGGCAGAGAATAACAGCAGAACAATGGGTCCTCTCAGTCATTCAGAGAGGATATTTCATGACCTGGTGGATGCTCCCAGCCTTTCAAGGTATCCCTCAGCCACCAAGAAACCAAATCCACCTATTCCCAACTATCATTCAACAACTCCTAACTCAGGGCTCCATAGAACAGGTGCCTACCCCACAAAGAAACATAGGCTTTTACTCCAGAATGTTCCTTGTACCGAGAAAAGATGGCCCTTTGAGGGCAATCCTAGACCTATCCTTCTTAAACCTCTTCCACCACGTTCCCAGCTTCAAAATGATCACCTTACCCTTTTCTACTGCCAATCATTAGCGGACCGGAGTTCCACTGTGGCGACCCCTAACCGGGAAAAGCCAAAAGACACAACAACCCTTTTTCTTGCCACTAATTCCTCCCCAGGCATTCATAGTGGCCCTGGACTTGAAGGATGCCCATGTCCACATTCCTATCTGTCCAAATTACAGGAAATTCCTCAGATTTGCAATAGGCTCCTGTCATTTTCAATTCTCTGCCTTGCCCTTTGGTCTCTCCACTGCTCCTCAAGTGTTTACAAAGTGCTTAGTCCCCTTCATTGCTCACTGCAGGACCCAGGGTAGACAGATATACCCATACCTAGACGACCTGCTCATCCTTCATCAAGACTACCAAGTTCTGCTACTACATCTACAACAGTTGTCTTCCATCCTAACTCATTTGGGATTCACCCTAAATGTAGAAAAGTCACACCTGACCCCCTCACAAGATTTGGTTTTCTTGGGATGCAGGATCAGAACAGACAGCATGAAAAGCCTTCATTCCAGACCAAAGGATCAAGGACCTTTGCATATACTTGATTCAGATCCTTACCCACTCCTCCTTGGTTTGGGAATTCCTGAGAATGCTAGGACACATGGCATTCCTCATACCCAGGTTACCTCTGGCAAGACTCCACATGTGCAAAATACAGTGGGTCTTGAAACACCTATGGAGCCAACACTCCCAACCCATGGACTCTCCTCTTCCAGTGTTCCTGTGCTTAAAGGAACTCCAGTGGTGGCTCCAGCACTGTAACTCAACCTAGGAACCCTCCTTCAACTTCCAGCCCCACCACAACAGGTCTCCACAGATGCATCAGACCTGGGATGGGGTGCAGTGCTCTTAAACCAACAATTCTCAATTCATGGCAAATGGTCCACTCAAAGGCAAAAGGCCACATCAACATCAAGGAAATGAGGGCATTGCTATTAGCCCTTCTAACATTCGAACCTGCTATCCTGCCAGGAACCCTGAAAGTAATCACAGACAATATGACTATCCTGTGGTACATCAACAAGCAAAGGGGGACCGGGTCCTACCCCCTATGCAGCCTGGCCATCCAGGTTTGGAACTTTGCAGCTTCCCTCCAGGTCCACCTGGTAGCAATGCACGTCACCTCAACAGAGAATGTTATGGCAGACAAACTCAGAAGAACCTCGGCTCCTCACAAATGGATGCTTCAGAGAGGTCTTCCTGGACCGAATACACAGGTGGGGTATTCCACTAGCAAATCTCTTTGCCTCCCCACAGAACAAGTAGATGTCCAACTTCTGCACAAGGGATCCACATCCACAAGTTTGGAAAGTGGACGCATTCTCCTTTTCTTGGGAGGGAATGTACCTTTATGCCTTGCCTACTTTCACACTAATTCAGAAAGTCCTCCTGAAAGTTCAGGAGGACAAACCCAAGATCCTACTGGTGACCCCGTATTGGCCAAGAGAGCATTGGTTCCCCCTCCTACACTTACTAGCCAAGGGCAATCACCACAGGTTACCCCACTGATTTAGACCTGCTCACACAGGACAAAGGATCCCTACTCCAGGGTGATAGGATTGTAATCCCTTACAGACACCTATATTCGGAGGACGTACTCTATGTTCTGCAGGAGGCCAGAAAACCTAGTGCCAGGAGAAACTATGTATTTAAGTGGCGCAGATTCTACAAGTGGTGTCAAAGGAATAACCAGGACCCTCTTACTACACTGATACAAATGGTCCTATCCTATTTGTGTGAGCTACTCCATTCAGGACTAACGTATTCTTCAAAGTCCACTTGTCTGCCATTTCTGCCTGTCTGCCCATTACACCCCTCTGTCATCCAGACTGGAAGTCAGACTTTTTCTGAAAGGAGTTTTCCACATCAGACCCCCCAGCGGACCCATTCCCCCTCCTTGGGACTTAAATTTTCTTTTAGAAAAACTAACCTTGCCTCCTTTTGAACCAGCTCACTTAGTTTCCCTGAAGCTATGCACCCTGAAAACAGTTCTGCTAGTGGCCCTTACCGCTGCCAGGAGGGTCTCAGAGATACAAGCCCTTATTGCCACCTCTCCTTACCTTGTTTTTCCACAAGGACAGAGTGACTCTCAGGACCAACCCTTCCTTCATGCCCAAGGTAGTTAATGAGCTTTCATTGAATCAAACCATTAACCTGCCAGTTTTTTACCCTCCTCCACAAAACTCCTCAGAGAGGACTCTACATTTCTTGGATGTACACGGACAACTCTGATATTAACGTGGACAAAACTAAGTCCGTTAGGAAATCTGACCAATTATTCATTTCCTTCCATCTTAGAGCCCTAGGGAAGGCTGTCTCAAAACAGACCATTTCCTCATGGATCTCCAAATCCTTTTCTTTGTGCTACTCCTATCATGGGAAATCCTTGCAAGGCCATGTTAAACCTCACTCTACCAGGGCAGCTGCCTCCTCTACTGCCTTTTTCAAAGGCATGGACTTCACCTCCATTTTAGAAGCAGCCACTTGGACCTCGGTACACACCTTCACCAAACACTACACGCTGGATATGGCCTCTCAAGCAAGAGCAGGCTTTGCCAGGTCTATCCTCCAAGGCTTGGTTGATCAAGGAAAACTTTCCTCCATCCAGGTTCATACTTAAAGTTCTGGTACTCTCCCTCTTGTGCAGGAAAGGAACTCCTTCCTGACAATTTTGTCTGCAAAAGCAGTTCTAAGGAAAGCAGTCTAGCATTAAATTGCAACAGGAAAAGGCAGATGCAACCACTGGCGTTTGGAATAACTACACTTGATGTTCATCGTGTTACCCTGCTGCAGTCATCACACTTGGGTTATCCTGCCGTCAGACGGTCCCGCAGTCGGCCGGAATTCCAAAGTCTTAGTCCGGCATCGGTTGCTGTCGCTTCTTCCCTGACGTCAGTGCGCCAGGGGTATAAATAATGCATCCGCCATCTTCAGTCTTTCTTGCCGCGCGGTGCCCGAAGCAGAAGCAGTTCGCAACCGGCCGACTCCTGAGATTTTCGAACTCGAATTTCAGACCGAAGTCTTCAATAAAGCTAAGTACCCCGTTGGGGAAACTTTTCTTGCCTCAGACCGATGTCAGAAAAAGTTAACAGTTGTATTTCTTGTGGGAAGCAAATACCTCATAAGGATTTTCATTCTTACTGCATACCTTGCCTAGGCCCAGACCACGACGTCACTTGTCGTTTCTGTGCTAGGTTCAATAAGCATACTATAAAAAGACGCTTTAATTTCGCACGACACTACTTCGGTAGAAAATTTAACTACACTATGCCGTCGGAGCAACCGACTACCTGCGTGCACAAAAAACGCACGGATAAGGGCAGACAGCCTAGACCCAGGCCAGACTCAGAGGCCTCGGCTGGTCCGGTCTCCGGTTCACCGGTCTTCAATGAGGCTCCGACGCAGCCCCTAACTACCGCAGATCTGGAACCCGAGACCGCTTCAGAACTTATCTCAGAAAGTACCAGGCCGACGCAGCCTTTTTGTTCAGCCCCTACCGACGACACTGCTGAAAAAGATGGTGCTGCAGAAACTCCTTCGGTTTCTGAAGGCGTTTTCAGACCGACGCTCACCTTTAAAATGTATCCTAAGACGAAGACTCCTATTAAATCTAAAAAGACTGCACTTCAGTCCCCTGTTCAAGGCCCCATGCCTAAGAAACAGATGCTCAAAATGGCTGAAGATTTGATCTCTTTAATCAGGGGTTCCCAACCCCCTCCTGACAAAAGGCCTAGACAAGAGGAAGATTATGCATCCTCTGAACAAGTGTCTATTTCCTCAGGCTCCTCCGAGGACCAATATTACTCCTTCTCCCCTTATGAAGATTCTGATGCTGAGGATTCCATTCCCTCAGCTTCTCCCCCTGAAGACTATTCCTTTGGGGAAACTTTACACACTATGAGGGAACATTTTCACTGGGAAGGTCAGGACTACTCTGACTCTAAGAAAAGGCTCAGAGAGTTTCTTTTATTCCCCCAGCACAGACCACTTGCCATCCCCCCAGTTTTAGACATTGTGGATGATGTTTACTTAGAATCTCTGCCTCCTGCTCCGGCCAAACCTGACAGATACTATAGAGTGCCTGATTCCCACAAATTTCTTTACAAAAGTCCTGCTGCTGATCCAGAGACCATCTCCCAGGGTCTCAAAGGGGCTAAGGCCTCTATGGCTAAAAATTCTGTACCCTCTGAAAGGGACTCCAGAGCACTAGACAGGTGGGGGAAAAAGGTTTACACCTCAGCCACTTTAGCTATGAGGGCACTAAATTGCCAGTTTCACATGCTAAAATATCAGCAATTTCTAATGTCTCAGTTAAAACAAAAAATGAGCACTCTCCCTCAACAGTCTGAATTGAAAGAAATGCAGGATCTGTTGCATGCAACTGAACAGGTGGGCAAACATACTTTACAATGTGAGTTTGATTCTTTGGAGGCTTCCTGCAGAGCAGCTGTCACTGGGTCTGTTATACGTAGGCATGCTTGGTTAAAGGAACAAACTCTGCCTGATCATGTTAAAGCAAAGCTTCTAGATGCTCCCTTACAGCAGGATGTTCTTTTTGGAGTTAAAGCAGAGGAAGTCTTAAAGAAAATGGAGGATAAGGCAAAATCTATGCAGACGGTCAACGATTTCCTACAGTTACAGCCCCCTCCCTTCAGCAGAAACTGGCCAACAAAAAATTGGTCCTTTCCAGCTACTGACAGGCCACAGAGGGGTAAATACAGACGTCCGAGAGGCAGAGGACAACCACAAGCCCAGTACAAACCTAGACAATGGGGCACTGCAGCACAGAAGGGAGGAGAAGACAGGTCACAAACTTCCAGAAGGCAAACTCAATGACTTGCATCTCATCCGGCCAAGCAACACTCTCTTGGCAGCCCCCTTGGGAGGAAAACTCGCACTTTTTTCAGACAACTGGCACATTGTCACAAAGGACAAATGGGTCCTAGACATAATTTCATGAGGATACAGATTCCATTTTCACAGCATGCCAACGAAAAGAGGAATGCCAAACCTGCCACAAAATCAATGGGCAGAGGCACAAAGACAAATTACAGCTCTCATGGACATGAGAGCCATTCAAATGGTACCTTACTCTTGAGCAAGGCCAAGGATTTTACTCAAGACTCTTTCTAGTTCCCAGAAAGGACAATGCCTGGAGACCAATTCTGGACCTTTCAATTCTAAACACCTTCCTACAAGTACCCAAATTCAAGATGCTAACACTACAGCAGCTTCTTCCCATGTTGGGCAAGAAAGCATGGCTAGTAACGTTGGACCTCAAGGAGGCATACCTGCATGTCCCTATCAGACAAAGTTGCAGAAGATACCTCCATTTCATTGCAGGTTCAACCCATTACCAATTCTCTGCACTGCCCTTTGGCTTATCTACTGCGCCCAGAGTCTTCACAAAATGCCTGGCACCAGTAATTGCATACTACAGACAGAGGAATTCAAATATACCCATACCTGGACGACTGCCTCATCCAAGCAGAAAGCAAGGACATCCTCTTACATCTGGCTTTTGTAAAACATCTTCTAAGTTGCCTGGGGTACACAGTAAACGAAAAGAAATCAAAACTAGTACCCTCACAAAATATGACATTCCTGGGTGCCAGCTTGAATACAACAGCCCAGAAGGCTTATCTGATGCCAGACAAACAACTACAACTGACTCAATACTTCAAAACAATGGCAACAAAGACCCAACTACCTGCAAGAAAAATTCTGCAGGCCTTGGGCTTCATGGCATCTTGCATACTACTAATACCATTTGCAAAGCTGCATATGAGGAAATTACAGTGGTACCTAAAAAGCGTATGGTCTCAACACAGCCACAGCTTGGACACAATGATATCTCTCATTCCCTGCCTACAACAGGAGTTTCTATGGTGGTCACTGGCATGTCACCTCAACAAGGGTCAGCCTTTCACCTTGTCCCCAGCCAGGCAAAATATGACATCAGATGCATCGGACTACGCCTGGGGGGCACACATGGCAGGACAGTGCGTTCAAGGCGTATGGTCTGCAGATCAAAGGAATCTGCACATCAATCAAAAAGAGATTCTAGCTGTACAGAATGCTCTGACAGCCTTCAAGAATCTATTACATCCAGGACAACTGACAATAAAGACGGACAACACCGCAGTAATGTGGTACATAAACAAACAAGGGGGTACTCACTCCTACCCTCTGTGCAGGCAAGTAAAGACCTTATGGAACACAGCTCTTGCTTACCAAGTTCACTTACAAGCTCAGTTCCTGCCAGGACAAAAGAACACATTGGCAGACGACCTCAGCAGAAACATCATGGATCCCCACGAGTGGAAACTGGATCCACAAGTATTTGCAATGATAACTCAAAAATGGGGCCTTCCAGACATAGACCTGTTTGCCAGTCCTCAAAATGATCAACTAACAAAATTTTGTACAAGGACACTTCACCATCAAGCTTGGAAAGTGGACGCACTCTCATTCAGTTGGAAAAACCTGACAGTATATGCCTTCCCTCCATTGCCTCTCTTCACAAAGGTGCTTCTGAAAGTCAGAAAGGAGAGACCACGACTGATACTCATATCCCCAGACTGGCCATGCCAGCACTGGTACCCACTATTGAGGAATATGGCCCAGGGCCCACCTTGGATTTTACCGCAAACAGCCCATTTGCTCACACAGCAAAGCAATCCGATTCTTCACAGCCAGTTAAAAACCTTAAATCTGGCTGCATGGCAAATCACCTAAACATCCAGCCAGCTCCTCTTTCCCAAGCAGTTATGGATGTTATTCTGGAAGCTAGGAGGCCCAGCACCAGGAAGGCCTATGCGGACAAATGGAAAAGGTTTTGTGCTTGGAACCAAACTAAAGGCCAAAATACACTTCAGCCTCACCTACCTCAGATTCTACAGTATTTAACTGAGATGTTGCACAAAGGACTTTCTTTTTCTTCCATTGAAATCCATGCATCAGCTATTTCTGCCCACTACAACACAGAACCACCCTTATTTTCGCATCCACTTCTAAGGCAGTTCCTCAGAGGGGCAAAAAACATTAGGCCTCCCAGGAGAGCACCTACACCAACATGGGACCACAATTTTGTTCTGGAAAAACTTAAGCTACCTCCCTTTGAACCAGCTTTCTCTGCAGATCTACAGTTCCTATCATGGAAGACTGCCCTGCTGCAAGCAATAACTTCAGCTAGAAGAGTCTCAGAGCTGCAGGCACTAATGGCAGTGGAACCTTTCCTCATTTTCCATCAAGACAAAGTTTCCCTATGAACTAATCCTTCCTTCATGCCTAAGGTGGTTTCCAGTGTGTCTTTAAATCAAACCATTCACTTACCCACCTTCTTCCCAAACCCACAGAACAAAGGAGAGAGACTCCTGCATTCCTTGGAAATTCACAGGCAACTTCGCTACTACTTGGATAAAACTAATGCTTTCAGAAAATCTGACCAGCTCTATGTATCCTATGCTACAGCTTCACAAGGGAAGGCTATATCAAAACAAACCATTTCCAAATGGATAGGACATTGCATTCATTTTTGCTATACCCATTATGGAAAACCAGTTCCTGCTACCATTAAGCCCCACTCTACCAGGGCAACAGCTGCATCAACAGCCTTCCTCAGGGGGGTACCAACCAAGGAGATTTTGGAAGCTGTAACTTGGAGTTCAGTACACACCTTTACCAAACACTATCACTTACCACTTTACTCTAAGACTAGGGCTGGCTTTGCCACTGCAGTTCTGCAGGGCCTTCTAGCCTCTTCTAACCCTCTATAACTCCTCCGCCCATCCATAGCTTTGGGATTCTACCCAAGTGTGATGACTGCAGCAGGGTAACACGATGAACATAGTACGGTTTTGTACCTACCATAAATGTAGATGTTCGAGTGTACACCCTGCTGCAGTCCAGGTTACCCTCCCTCCATCCCCTCTGATCTAACTGGCTAAAACTATACTTTACCTTCCTGATGTATTTGCTTATAGCTGGAGGGATTTTGTGTTTGTGCAAAAAAAAAAAAATTACTTTATTTGGTACTAATTACTGACCACCTTTTTGGGGGCACCTGATATCTGGGGCAAGAAAAACTGAAGAAGATGGCATTGGATGCATTATTTATACCCCCTGGCGCACTGACGTCGGGGAAGAAGCAACATCAACCGACGCCGGACCAAGACTTTGGAATTCCGGCCGACTGCGGGACCGCCTGATGGCAGGATAACCCAAGTGTGATGACTGCAGCAGGGTGTACACTCTAACATCTACATTTATGGTAGGTACAAAACTGTACTTTTGTTTTGCCCCACTACCTCTGGAAGTTGAGTATAAGTAATTTTTCTGACTGGTTGTAGATATACTGATAAATGGCTTTTAAAGGTAGATGTTGTGTAGTCCAATCTCACCTTCATTTTTACGTATGGGTTCGGAGCCGATCTTTGGCTCCGACTCGGCCGATTTATAAGCTTCTAGACTTCTGGTTGGCTCGTGGCTAAGCAGGTATCCCATAGTGCACCATTAAAAACCCCAGATCTCATTTGCCGTGTCGACGAGTTCGGTTGTGCTTCTCTTGGCTGTGGCAAAGTGTTAACTTTTTTCTTGCTTATATTGCTTAAAATCTTGTTCAAAGTTATAATTAGCGTAGTAAAATAGTTTTTGCATTAGTATTTGTTAGTGTAGGGTTGCTAATTCTTGGGTAATTAGCTCCTTTGCATCCCTTGGTGCAAGCGTTGGTCTTGAGCCTGTTAGTGTGCTTTGTGGTATCCTGTGTACCAGTTTTAGATTTATTGTTAGTGCTGATAGCTTGATAAACGCTAGCATTTGTTCTAGTCTACGGTTTCGTAGAGCAGTTTGGTTTTGACTGTTATCTGCTGGTGTTGATTTTTTTCAGTGGTGGAGTTCGTTGTTTGAAACTCCAGTTTCAGCTTCCTCTTAGCAGAATAAGGGTTTTGTGTGTGTGTGAGTTTTTGCTGGTCTGTTTAAGTTAGAAGACCTAGCTGTCCCTTTTCTTAATGGACTAGGCCGTTTTAGTTGGAGGACCTAGTCTCGTGGTGTTTCTTCCTCCTTTAGGGCTAGGTCTGTTTAAGTTAGAGGAGCTAGTCTTCCCTTTTACTTCTCTTCTCTTTTTGTCTGTGTGTTATGTCTAAAGAAGTTAAGGAGCACAAGCCTTCGGGCTTCAAAAATGCATGAAGTGCTCCCAAAAATTGTCATTGACTGATGGTCATGGTCTTTGGGGCCATCCATTTGCAAGAGACTTGCTTGTTTTGTCAGGCGTTCTCCCCTAGAGTGTTACAGGAGAGGAGGAACAAGCTAATTCTAAAGGGTCTTTTAAAGCCTGCCTTTGAGGAAGCCTTGTCTAGCTCTTCCTCCAAGTCCACTAAGTCTGCTAAGTCTAAGTCTTCGAAAAGACATACTCTGGCACTGCCTGGTGTCGCGGAGCTGCCTCCTAAAGTGGCAGAATCGGCCTCATTGGCTCCATTGCCTTTGGAGCCGACTGAGAAGCAGCATTGTGGTGACAGGTTCGGTTTCTAGATTGTTGGAGCTGACCACTGAATTTATGGAACCTGCTATTCCTCCAAGATCAAGATCCCAGACTATGTTCTCCAGGTCTTCCAGGAGCCTTTCGGAAGAAGAAGATGTGGAGAAGGGTGGTCCTGAGACTGCTGAAGTCATCTGCTCTGTCTAAATTGTCTGCTCCGACCCAGTCAGTTCCGAAGCCTATGGAACCAGTTATACCCCCCGATTGTTATTCCTCCTCCGAGCCAAGCTGGTCTGTCGGAGTCTGAGGACTTGGTGCCATTAGTGGAACCCTCGGCTCCAGTTCCACTTGCGGTTGCTTTGGAGCAGAGTTCTGCCCGAACATTTTCGGAGTTGTCCATTGTGTCCAGGAGCCGAAGCTCTCTGGTCGGCACCGACAGGGAAGGTCGGAATCTGTCTTTGGTTCTGAGTCTCCCTCTCAGCGCTTTGGCTAGGGTGAGTTCGGACCCTGTGTCTATCTCGGAGCAGATAGCTCTGGCGCCGATGGCATCCTCTGTCTCTTCGGAGCGGGAGAGGTCCACAGAGCCAGAGAGGTCAGCATTCGAGATGATGATGAGCGTGCTGTCCAAATCAGTTGCCAACAAGAGTATCAGCAGTCTTCCCCCCCTAGAGTGCACCCACTTCTGTCTCAGCCCCTACTCTCTCTGGAGACAGCAGAGACCCTCAGCCTCAGGAGCCACTGGCTGGTGGCCCCCACTCTTCCGTGACCTCCCTGGAATACCCTTCTGAGGCGCCCCCTAGGAAGAAGACATGCAAGAGGAAGCATGTTGACTCCCAGGATGAGTCTTTGACATCTGACACTGACCTCGAGGAGTCTGAAGGGTCCCCCATGTCATCCTCTGATGTCTCCGTGGATATCCTGGAGATCCTTAAGCAGAGGTGGGGCTGGCCCACTATCAACCCTTCTGATGAGGATTCGGTGTACCTGAAGGCTTTCGGATCTCAACCTTCTGCCTCTTGGGTGTCTCCACCTTTTGACAAACTGATGGATTTAGTTAATCGAAAGGTGTGGGATACTCCTGATGCCATGGAGCCAGCCCCTAGGAGACCCAACAAGTTTCTTTCTGCCCCTCCAGATAAAGAATTTTTGTCCAAAGGTGTCACCATAGATGCCATAGTGATGGCAGGCAGCTACTAAGAAGGAGCTTGCTGAGACTACTTCTGTCCATCCGCCGAATAAGGAGTCTTGACAGATGGACAGGTACAGGAAGCGTGTCTTCAGTTCAGCGGCTTTTACTTTTCGATCGTTGAACTATCTCACTCACTTCACGAGATTGCTGAGGGATCTCCTCAAGGAGTTAGGAGATTCTATACAGGGTATATGTACTGAGGGAGTCCCTAACAAGATTTCTGCTCAGTTGTCTACCTTATATTCTATAGTTAACTCCTCCATGTGGCTTATTTCTTATGCGGCTGATGGAGCGAGTAGAGCTGCTGGTTCAGAAGTTGCCCTAAGGCATCACTCCTGGATGCGCTTGTGTAATTTTGCAGAACTGTTCAAGTCCACTTTCACCAACGCCCCATTTGATGGTTCCTCATTGTTTGGATCTAAGGTGAAGGACACACTCCCTCGGTGTGAGCAAGAAGGAAAGACTCTCTCTCTGCCGTTGGAGTACGTTTTACTGTTCCCTCTAGACCATACCCTAAAGGTCAAAGGGGGCGGTAAAATGTGGTTCAAGAAGTCCCAGAGTGTCTTTCTGGACATACAGGGTGAACCCTCCTTCAGAGGCAGAGGAGGAGGAAATGGGAGAAGTCGCCCTAGAGGCAGGGGCGGTCCGCAATACCAACAAGGTCGTGATTCCTTTCGGGGACGGTCTTATCAGTGCTCCTGATATGGGGCCTGACTGCGTTTCTCTGCGGCCGGTCAGGAGTCGCATTTCTTTGTATCCAGAAACCTAGCTAAGTATAACCGAAGACAAGTGGATACAAAGAGTTATCAGAGGCTATATCATACCCTTTTCCCTTCCACCGTTTGTTCCCAAGAAGATCACAGATGGTACCACCCAATCTCAGGGATCAGGCAACTGTGGAGATCAACAAGTTTCTCTTAAAAAGTCATCCAATCTGTCCCAGCAGACCAGATAGGATCCAGGTTCTTTTTAGTCCCAAAATGAACAGGAGACTGGAGGCCAATATTGGACCTCATCTGATTAAACAAATCTGTGAGGAAGGACAAGTTTTGGATGGTAACACTGCAGTCGATACTCCCTTTGTTAGGGAAAGACTGTTGGATGTGCTCAATAGATCTCCAGGATGCCTACTACCATATAAAAATGGACAAGGCGTCCAGGAGCCATCTACGCTTCCGGCTGGGAGCCAGTCCCCATCAGTTTCATGCTCTGCCCTTTGGTCTCACCATAGCCCCCAGGGTGTTCACAAAATGCATGGCAGTAGTGACAGCTCACCTGAGATGTAAGGGATTCCAGGTGTTTCCATATTTGGACTGGCTCCTGACCGCCCCCACCAGGCATCTACTTCTCCAAAACAGGGATGCCACTATTCAACTTTGTGCTCAATTAGGGATCTCCATAAATTGGGAAAAATCTGCATTATTGCCCTCTCAGTCTGTGATTTTTATAGGCGAGATACACTGAACATGACAGCTAGTCTTCCCGCCGAAAGGGCACAAAATGTTTTCTCCCGTTGCAGAAGGTCAAAACAAAGTGGGTTCTTCAGCTCCTCGGGGCTATGGCATCCACCATCCTATTAGTACCATTAGCCAGGTTGCACATGAGAATTCTCCAGTGGCTTCTGTCTTCCCAATGGTCCTTCTAATATCTTCTGCTGAATCACCCTATTCTGCTGACGGAATCATGCAAGGAGAACCTCCTTTGGTGGATAGCACTCAACCAGTTGACGGGCGCCCCTTTGTTCCTGCCCATCCCGTTGCCACTGTGACCACGGATGCCTCCCAGATCGGGTGGGGGGGCGTATTATCAAGGCAGGACTGTCCAAGCCACATGGCAAGAACACGGGGCTCACCTGCATATCGGTGTTCTGGAGATGAGGGCGATGCTCCTGGCATTGCAAGCACTTCCAGACCTTCTTCCTCTAGGGACTATTGCGATACAATCAGACATGTCGGTAGTTTGGTATATCAACAAAAACAGGGCAGTACCAGATCTTACCCACTCTGTCGAGAGGCCATGCAAGTTTGGGAATGGGTGATTTCTTCCCAGCGCTTTCTGGTTGCAATGCACATTCCAGGGATGACCAACGTCATAGCCAGCGAGCTCAGCCGGACGATCCTACTGCCTCACGAGTGGTCTCTGAAACACGAAACAGTGGAACAGATTTTCCGCAAATGTGGACAGCGTTGCTGCAACCTTTTTACCAGTCCAGTCAATGCCAAATGCAGCAGCTATTTTTTCCTCATTCCTCCTCTTGGTAGACCACCCAGAGATGCTCTAGCTCATGATTGGCCCCTGGGTCTTCTGCATGTTTTTCCTCCATTTCCTGTAATTTCCAAAGTGGTTCAGAAATCCAGATGGCTGGGATGCAAGTTAATCTTCATTGCTCCTTACTGGCCTAGTCAGGTTTGGTTCCCCTTCCTCGAGCCTCTTCTCCTTGGACGATCCTTGGATTCTGGACCCAGCTCCAGATTTGTTAACTCACATGTCAAGTTCGCTACATCCCTCAATCCCCACCCTCAAATTGACAGCGTTGCTGCTCCAGTTCCATCCCTAGTCAGGCTTCACCATGCATCTTCCTCAGTGTCACACATTCTTATGTCCTCCCATAAACCGTCAGTTGGGAAACTATATGGCAGTAAATGGAAAAGATTTTCTGTTTGGGCACAGAAAATGAATGTAGATCCCTACACTGCTTCTATCCCTGTGATTTTGGAATTTGTGTCCGAGCTTTTTCAGCAAGGATCTTCCGCTGCCACTATCAGAGTTCAATTGGCGGCTATTTCTCATTTCCATTTAGGGGTTTCCAGATACCAATTTAATGTCTCATAAGCTATGCAACACCTTTTTGAAAGGAGCCACTCTGTTGAGGCCACCACCCCAAGAGCCTGTTGCTTCTTGGGATTTAAATTTTGTGTTGTCCAAATGGACATCATCCCCGTTTGAACCTTCACACTCATCTTCATTGAAATTTTTGTCTTGGAAGACTGTTTTTGGTGGCTATCACATTAGCTAGATGGGTATCGGAGTTGCAAGCCTTGTCTATTAAGCTACCTTATTTGATCTTTCATAAAGACAGGGTCTCACTGCGTACTAACCCCTCCTTTGTCCCCAAAGTTTGTTCCTATGCCACCTTAAATCAATCCATAGAACTCCCAGTTTTCTTCCCTAATTACTGTAATGCAGCTGAATATCGGTTTCATCAGCTAGATGTTCATAGACAACTATGTTTTTATTTGCATCGGACCAAGGAGTTTAGGAAATCAGATCAGCTATTCATTTCCTTTTCTGAATCCAGATTGGGTTTACCAGTTTTTAAAGTGACACTAGGTAATTGGATTTCCAGTTGCATAGCCTTTGTCTACAGTTCGAAGTGCAGACCTTTACCCTTCAAGATCAAGACTCATTCTACCAGGTCTCCGTCTACCTCTGCAGCCTTTCAAGCCAGGGTCTCACTTGATAATATTTGTGCAGCAGCTACGTGGGCTACCCCTCACACTTTTATTACACATTACAAATTGGATTTAGCTTCCAGGGGTAGAGCATCCTTTGGCTCCATGGTGCTCAGGAGTATTTTCCAGTGAGCCACCCAAGAATAAGGCGCTAGGGACACTGTCCCATACGTAAAAATGAAGGTGAGATTGGACTACACAACATAAAGAAGTTATGTACTCACCATAACGTTCCATGTTGGTAGTCCATCTCATCCTTCATTTTTACCAACCCGCCCTCCTGACCCCATCCTGGAAGAATCTGGAGATATTAATATTTTGGTTATCTTTGGTTGGAGACCCTTTAGTATTAGTTTGTCTGTTGTTATTTCTTCTAGTGAGCAGCAAACAAGATCTGGGGTTTGTATGGTGCACTATGGTATACCTGCTTAGCCACGAGCCAACCGGAAGTCTTCGAGCTTATAAATCGTCCGAGTTGGAGCCGAAGATCAGCTCCTAACTCATACATAAAAATGAAGGGTGAGATGGACTACCAACATGGAACTTTATGGTGAGTACACAACTTCTTTTTCACTGAAGTTTAACCATAGAATTTGTTCAGAAACAAGGGCAGATAACCCACATGCAGTCTACAGCAGTGCTTCATTTGGCTGTTCAATTCAAATTGTTTATTTACATTTGTTGACTAGGAAAGTCCACTGGGTCTGGAACCCATTTTCATTGGAGGCCTGAGAAAAAAGCTCCACAGTTAATTCAGTCAAATAAAAATATAGACACTTGGCAAAAAATTTTTTAAAAGCAGAAATATGCAAAAATTAAAAAGTATGTAAAAGTAGAATGCATAGACAATATAAAACTTATCAGTATTTATCTGTACATATATCAGTACATATCAAATTCAAGCAAAGATTGCTATCCAGGATTCCCCTGATGGAGGTCAGGGGAAGCATCTGTGAGGTGCTTTTTGAGTGAGGCACTGCTGCCTATTAACACTCCTTGCACATCTCTTCCTTTGGGTGGTACTTAGGTGTACACAGTGGCAGTAAAAAGGAACTCTGACCTAGAGTTCTCTCCTCACTGGCTTGGGACATGGGCCAGATATAGTTGGGGAGGGAACTAACGTGGTTTCCATAGACCAGGTGGGCAATGAGAGGAAATGGGGTCAGCTTTAGGAAGTCAAAAATAGGGCCAAAAATGCTATCTAGAGAGTTGCTTCTGATTTATAAGATATGGTCAAGTTTGTAAAAGGATGTATACTTGGTATGGTTAATTTTTCGCAACATCATTTTTACAACTCATGACCGTTAATATTGCTCTTCTAAACATAGATGATGCACACCTTCACCTTTTCCACAAGACCTTCTCATAAAACCCTAAAGCGAGTATTAGATTCCAGAGACGTCATCCTCATTTCATTTGTATTTCTGGTATTTGGGCTTTTTCCAGCTCTTATAGTATTTACCATAAATATGGTTTCAGTGTTTGCACATCTTAGGAATCAAGAATTAGTTTTCCATTATTTGGAGAGTAATTTGATAGTGACAGCAATAAAGGAGCTGCTGACCCAATGCATCAAACAGTTAATCATGTTCTGGTTTCTACTGTAAACTACCAAAAATTCTCTGACTTCCTAGAAAAATACAAAGTGATGGGTTAAGAGACAGATGTGGGCTACAAATGGGGAGATGGATGATCAAAGAGCAATGGTTGCCTGTATGCTGGGCACAGTGAGTAGCATTTTTATCTAAGAAGTTCAGAATATTTGCATGGATGCCTGGATAAATATTTTTAACATGATAAACAAAATACAGATAATGTCTATCAGACTAATGGGGAATGCTGGCGCTGCTATGAGGGAATATGGGATAAATGGGAGTATATTATTAAGAGCTGTCCAGCACTCGAAACATTACAACATGACTCTCACAGGTGCACTCATTAAGGGAATTAGCCCAGGATGTCGGATTAAGGAGATTGTGTTGCTGGGATGGCATTTGGGTCAGTCATTCCCCAAGGATGCGTAAGCACTGATAGTTGATGTCAGTAGTGATAAAGACCTTTATCCATACGAGGAAGCAGTTAAACTAATGGATGAGATAGAAAGGGGGCAGTGCAGAGAAGCAATATATGGACAAGTGGAAACAGTGCGACTGTACTATGAGAAGTTGGTTCCTTCTGATGATTAATATAAGGATTGTAAGTAGAAGTAGGTCAATATATGGGTAGGATGATCAAACAATAATTCAGTGAAGATTATACTATGACTACACATTGCTATTCAAAAGTGAGCACGCTGGTTGGACAGCCCAGCCAACATTCCCATTGTAAATTGAGCATATACCAATAGAAAGTCTGGCCACTGAAGTACCATTGAGCCCACCAGACTTTCTATTGGCATATGCTGGGGACAATAAAAAGTTCAAGTTCATGGCCATTCTGTCCTACATAGAAATGTGTCCTTTCCTGCCATATTACACAGGCAGAAGCAATTAGACATCCTAGTTTCTGCAACTGGTGGCAGAATTCTTCTGTCAGAAGGCAAGGGTTCACTCAAGACTGCAATTTGTCTTCTCAAAGGACTGACCCTGGAGACCTGTACTGGGGCCAGTCAACGTTGAACAAGGTAAATTCAGGGTGCTCACCCTCTAGGGGAATAGAAAAGTGCCAGTATCCAGCTAGGTTGGAGCATTTACATTTCACTTTCCTCATTTTAGGATTTCAGCTGTTCTTAGTATTTATAACTAGTTTCTTACCTTGGACTACAGGACATCCACATGTAGCCATATCTGGATTAATGTTCAATTCAGGGGAAGTCATAGGAAGAACTGAATGAGGCTGTCAATTACACTAGTGCTTCTCCAGACTAGAGGATATTTGTCAGTCTTCAAAATTCTAGTCTCGCTCTCTTGCAGACTAGATGTCTTCATGGGGCTTTGTTGGACTTTAGTGTAGGATGATCCTCTCAAAGGAAAAGTTAGTAATGCCTAGTTCTTTTCCCAGACTGCCTCTCTGCTTTCTTTGATGGCAAGGATTATCCTAAAGGCAGTTGTCCTGTTTGATTCTCATGGTCTGTCTGGTGAGGTTATTTACAAGGAAACTTTAGCACTACTATGATAATGTTATGTGCTGACATCTACAACTCTCCCAAGAAGGTAATTCATAGGTTCATAGGTAAGTACTAGGCTATCTGCCTGAGGGCATCCATAAGCATAGCCAGAATGTGCTGGCTTTTGCCGCCCCCTTAGATTAGTTCTCTGTGCCTCTGTCCAGCAGAGCCATTAGTTCCCTGAACTCCCCTCATCCATTTGGAATTCCGTATTAAAAATGAGGTCCAGTTTGAGGAAATGAGGTCCAGTTTGAGGATCTCACTCCCGTTTGAGCTTATAAGGGACCAGGTTGTAATCTCACCATTCTTTAGGTGCAGACACTTAGAACAGCAAGGACAGCAAGGGCAGGGCGGAAAACAATGTCCAAGAGGTACAGGCCATCATCTGTGTACTTCAGATTTTTGGAACAGCTTGACTAAGTGCTCTATCTTGTTGTATAAAGTACCACATTGATGAGGTATTACTTCAAATGAACGGAGCACTCTGTTTCTCCTTTGGGCAGACTGGCCATTTTTTTTGTGGGATCTGGTTTCAACGCATAGCATCCTGCCTTGTGCTGACTGCATTCCATGAGCAAAGAATGCCTTTGCAGATCTCATTAGTTCTGTGCCCAGTCTCCCCCAAATGTAGTCTGAAGCCAAAAGTCATTCTCAAAATTTAGTTAATGTTTAACACTGACTCTGTGTGACTAGTTTATTCCATTTTTTTTCCAGGTGCCATTACAAGACAGCTCTATCATTTGATGCATTTTTCCACTCCTTGAAACAAATGTCTCTTGTATCACTAGTCTTCACATTCAGGATTCTGCGGAAGAGTATACCGAACAAGTTGAGCCAGATCCTGTTTGCACTCCTGTAGATGAGCGGCACCATTTCTTTTCTGCTCACGGAATCTAAAATTATGCCCAAAGGTTTTCCCCATTTTGTGCAACCTTCTCTCTGAATAAGTGACTTGTAGTATAACCAGATTTAAAGTACTTTTGACTTCCATCCTGGAAGACAGAAGTTTGATTCCCCAGTAGAAACTCTTCCCTCTAGAAGCTGTTGGTCCTCAAGCAAGCCCAGGGAGCCTCCCTCTTGGAAAACTTGATTAGCCAAATGGACCAGATTTTCTATGTAGTGTAGACGCAGTGGCACTTGTCCCAGGGTAACTATGGTCTGACAAACCCTTTTGTGTTTTAAGGTACTTGGCGACCATTTCATCCTGCTTGACATTGAAGCCACCATTGATAAAACTGTTCTTAACATGGGCATTACATTTTAAGACCAGCAAAGAAGCTGGTGCCTCTTCCTTGTGACTTGAATTTCATTTCAGAAAAACTTACCTGTGCTCCTTTAGAACCTGTGTGCTCAACTTTATTCAAGTGCCTTTCCTGGAAAACACTGTTTGCCATTACTTCAGTTAGGAGGATATTGGAATCCAGTTGTGTACAGAATGCCTTGTGTAGATTTCCACACAGAGATGTGGTCCTTGGGGACTAGTCATTAAACTTGCAGTCAGTTAAGCCATTCAGCTTCTTGTTTTTTTTTTTTGTTCCCAAATTCAAAAATCCAAAAGAAAAGTAATTTTGCACCTTGTAAATGTACATAGTTAAGAGTTTATGCCGAAAGACCAAAGTATTTTTGGTAACCTTGCCAACTCTCTGCATCCTTCATATCGAGCAAAAAAAAGACTGGTTTCTAGACAAATTGTGCATATGGTTGGCAGGTTGCATTGTCTTTTGTTGTGAACACACTGGCAAAACTTTACAAGTGCTGTTTCTGCTACCATGTCTCTGTTCAAAAAAAAAAAAAATTCATTTGTATCTTTTCTCAGCAAGGAACTAAGAGGGAACTAATCTAAGGGGGTGGCTAAAGCCAACACATTCTGGATAGGCTTATAAATGCCCTTGGGTAGCTAGCCTAGTACTTACCTATGAACCTATGAACAAATATACTCATGCTAAAAGCAATGTGCAGTTATTAGAGCAGACCAGGATCTATGGTTCACTATTGAAAATAGTTAACTAAAGATGTCAGCACAAGCAGAAAAAACGTAGAAGATATACTGCTAAACATGAAAGTACAAAATAAGCAATTTATTGATGACCCAAAAAAGGTTTATGGAGAATTGGGAAACAAGACGAAAGGAATTGGAATACACCAAAAAAAAGAAAACTGGAAAAAAAAGTGTAAATAAATATATATATATATATATATATATATATATATATATGTATATATGTATGTATATATATATATATATATGTGTGTGTGTATGTATATATGTATATATATATATATATATATATATATATATATATATATATATATATATATATATATATATATATATATATATATATATCTATCTATAAATATATATATATATATATATATATATATATATATATATATATATATATATATATATATATAAAAAATATGAATCCTGTGGAACATAACAAAGATGCTGAATGGATAGAAATAGTAAAAGAAAAAATATATTTAAATGTACAGGATATGAAATGGGATGAAGTAACAGCCAGAGAAATTGAAGTAAAATAAAGAAAAGCTCCTAAATGGAAAACACTAGGCCGAGATGCAGTACCTAACGTCTGGCTAAACATATCAACATCTTTACACCCCCAACACAAAAGACTACAGTGAAAAACTTCTCAAAAGCCGACTTTACACTTCTTAACCTGAGATGGTATCCTTTAAGCCCACTGGGCCAGTGGAAACCACATCCCACAATGCAGAATCCTTCACAAATGCTTTCTACGGACATCTCCAAGAGTGCATGGATCATGCAATCCCAAATAAAACCAAGACCCGCTCCACCAAGGGCAGGCATCCTGTCTGGTGGACCCCAGCCATAAATAAATTGTATAACACAAGAAGGAAGCTACTGCACGACAGAGCAAAATCCCATAAAGAGAAGGCAACTCTGATCAGCACTAGTAGAAAGCTACGTGTTCTCATAAAAACATCCAAGGCCAATTTTGAGAGAAAAATCGCTATGAACACTAAAGATAACCACAAGGCCACCTTCTGCTATGTTAGAAACCTGGGCGGAAACTCTCAGATATATTCAGAGTTAGTTCACAATGACAAAAAATACACTGAACCCACAGATATTGCCAACATTCTGGCAGACAGGTTCAGTGCAAATTTCTCCCCTCCCTCACCCCCAAAAGAAGAAATACTTAATCCCAGCTGAATGTAACCTCCCTGTCATCTCAGATGTCCAGGTGAAAACCGCCCTCAGCAAAGCTAAAAACACAGCATCAATGGGACCTGACGGTATCCCGGGTTGCGTGCTACGTGAACTTCAAGAGGAGCTAAACCCGCACATAAAAATGCTATTTAACCTTAGCCTTACTACAGGATATGTACCTGAGCACTAGCGTACAGCAGCAGTAGTCCCACTCCACAAAGGAGGCACCTCTACAGACCCTGGTAACTACCGCCCCATAAGCTTAACCAGCCTGGTCTGCAAAGCTATGGAAAGAATCATTATGGAACTCATAAACAGAGACATTGGGGACTTACAGACACTTGATCCCACCCAGTTCGGCTTTGTAAAGGGCAGATCCTGCCTTTTGAACCTGGTTGACTTTTTTGAAACAGTCACTAGAGCCATTGACGAGGGCAAAACAGTCCATACAGCCTACCTGGACTTGGCTAAAGCTTTCGACACAATATCCCACTCAGGCATCATAGATGAGCTCAACAGCTTAAATGTAAATCCGTATGTCACAAGATGGGTTGCAAACTGGCTAAAGGATAGAACCCATAAAGTCAAAATCGCTGGAGCCATGTCAGACTCAAAGCCAGTCACAAGTGGTGTCCCACAGGGCTCTGTCCTGGGACCCCTCTTGTTCGACATTTATTTCTCAGATGTGAAAGCAAACATGGGAGGGTTGTGGCTGACAAAGTTTGCAGATGACTGCAAACTAGGTGCCATAGTCGATACACCAGCTGACACATACATCCTACAGAAAGGCCTCACTGAAATGGACAGCTGGTGCCGGAGTCATGGCCTTAAACTAAATGCCAAAAAATGTATAGTCATCCCCTTTGGGAAAAACAAAGTACCCACAAATTATCACATAGTAACCCACTGAGTACGGAAAAAGTAATCAGAGACCTGGGGACCCAAGTCAATAGTGACCTCTCATTTGACACCCACGTTGCCAAAGTGGTTAGAAAGACTTTCTACCTTGCCCACCTTATCATGAAGGGATTCACATCCAGATCAAAGGAGGTCATTGTACCCTTATACTCCTGCCTTATCAGGCCCATGATTGAGTACAATGCCCCATTTGGTATGTACCTCACCCGGCACTTGCAACAGCTAGAGAGACCCCAAAAGTACCTCACCAAGAGAATCAAGGGTCTCCAACATATGTCATATGCGGCCAGACTAAAGAAACTCCAGCTCTATTCAGTAGCATACCGCCTACTCAGAGGTGATCTGTGCTTGACGTACAAGGCCATGTCCAATCAGGAATTGATGGACATGCTCCACCTCAAAAAATCCAAATCCATCAGAACCACGAGAGCTAAAGATTTAAACCTCAGCACAAATATGAATAGGACATGCTGGAGGGACAGATTCATAACTCAGAGGCTTCCCATACTCTGGAACAGAATCCCAGTTCATGTTAGGCAGAGCCCCTCACTGACTCTCTTCAAGAGAAATCTTGACGAGTGGATGGGAGATCTTAGGTTTTACCCCAGGGGTCATCTCTGTGTCACTACTAGACAGAGGCACAGTATTCTAAATCTATTCTGTACACTAGACAGAGGCACAGTAAACATTCTATTATGTAAGGGGGTCTTCACTGTGTCACTACTAGACAGAGGCACAGTATTCTAAATCTATTCTGTACACTTTTGTACCAATACATGGGGTGGCGAAAGCCACATCACTATGGCTAGGCTTATAAATGCCCCAGGGCAGATAGCCTAGTACTAAACTATGAAACTATGCAGATTTAGTCATGAGTTAGAACTATTTTTATGTACATCATGAACAGATGCCAACCTGATTATCAACAGTAAAAAGAATACTCCTCCTTTAAGACTGAACCAACAAGCTATCCTAAAAAATATAGACCAGTAACTTGCCTTCCAACGATGTATAAACTATATACTGTAATTGATGCCAACAGGGTTTATAATCATTTAGAAGAAAACTGAATGGTGGCACTGGAGCAAATAGATAAAAGAAAGTCATATGGAACAAAGGAGCATTTGTTGTTAAATAGTCCTAATTGAGAACTGTAAAAGGGTGAAGAATCTTAAGTATGGCATGGATAGACTACAAAAAAAGGATTTGACAGTATCCCACATTCAGGGATAAAATAATGATTAAAGGTGTACAAGATGCATCCTACACTGATTACATTACAGCAATCGTGAAACAGTGGCAAACCATTCTGCAGTTAAGCAATGATGAAACACAAATTATTATCCCAGGGATAAAAATTCAAAGGGGGCGATATTCCAGGGGTGACTCTGTCGCTGCTGCTCTTTTGTCTTGCCCTTAACTCATTAAGCTGTCTACTTAACAGATCAGGTCATGGATATAATTTGGCTCCCAGAAAACAAGTTTAAAGACTTACTTTTTGTGGATGATTTAAAACTGCATAGCTCATCAGATGAGGAATGAAAGCACAACTGCAAGTGGTCAAGACTTTCTCAGATGATATAAGAATGTAATTTGATTTTAATTTAATTTAATGTGCAAAAGTAACCTTTAAAGCAGGAAAGCTGCAGCACCAGGAAAACCTCTATGTATGGGACATGGAGGTAATATAAAAGAACTTGAGCAAGAGGGAGTGTATAAATATTTGGGAACTGATTAAGGATCAGCAATAAGCCGCGGTGGTGCAGCGGTAGCATTGTTGCCTCACAGCAAAAGGTTCTCCTGTTCGATTCTCGGCTGGAGTGCCTTCTGTGTGGAGTCTGCATGTCCTCCCTGTGGTCGAATGGAATTCGAAAGACATGCTTGAATGGATGTGCCTTCGTTGAAAGTTGGGCATCAGGCTAGCAACTCGGCACCATAAAAATCTACTGCCAATCATTAGCGGACCAGAGTGCTGCTGTGGTGACCCCTAATCGGGAAAAGCCGAAAAGGCAAACAACGTTTCTCAGCAGTAGAGACTGGATATCTTTTTCCCAGAGCAGGACAGAATTTCCTCTTGCAGTCTTGCAAAGGCCTCTGTTCTTCACCGGTCTAAGCCTGTGACAAGCACCAGTACTGCTTCAGTAGTCTTCACTTATGCTTCATACTATCTCAGTGACCTTTAGAGTGGAGTTTTGTGAGCATACTTGCCATAACTGTAGAAGTATGAGGAAGATCATTGCTCCAGTATAGGTTTCATGCCTAGTCACAAAAAAATTAAATGTATGGCGTGGGTGCTTCTTACCTTTATACTATGACTTCTACAACGTTCATGCTGTACAGGTGTGTGTATGGGGGGGGCACACTCAAAAGCTTGGAACATCAGGTTGAATGGTTTACATCTGCAGCACAAGTTAAGTGCATCATTCATACTGTAGCAGTGATGTTTCTTTCAACATCTATAGTATGGTAAGTATGCTTGTGTAACTTCTTTTCATGAGGCTGCATAATTCAGTGCTTTAATGTTTAGCTGACCACTAGATGCTTACTTTGAGAATGATTTCCCTGTGATGTTTCCAGGTTCAGAACTGGAAAGAGTTCATGCCAGTGGTGGATTTTGGCTCTTGCACCAGTTAAAGTGGATATAAAAAGTGCACACACCTCTGTTAAAATGCCAGGTTTTTTGTGATATAAAAATGAGACCACAATAAATCATTTCAAAACTTTTCCCACCTTTAATGTGACCTATAACCTGTACAATTAAATTGAAAAACAAATCTGTAAGGGGAAAAATTATAAAAAATAAAAAAATGTACAATAAGCTGGTTGCATAAGTGTGCACACCCTTAAACTAATACTTTGTTGAAGCACCTTTTGCTTTAATTACAACATTCAATCTTCTTGGGTACACACCTGCCATCAATTAGAGACTCTGATTAACACCAAATAAAGTTCAGCTGTCCTAGTAGGATTTTCCTGACATTTACTCCGTTGCCTTCTACAGCAAAAGCCATGGTTCGCAGAGAACTTACAAAGCATCAAAAGGATCTCATTGTTGAAAGGTATCATTCAGGAGAAGGGTACAAAAAAATTTCCACAGTATTGGATGTACCATGGAACACACTGAAGATGGTCATCCAAAAAATGGAGAAAGTATGGGATAACAGTGACATTGTAAAGAACTGGACGTCCCCCAAAGTTGATGAAAAGGCCAGATGAAAACTGGTCAGGAGGCTGCCAAGAGACCTACAGCAACACTGAAGGAGCTGCAGGAATTTCTGGCAAGTACTGGTTGTGTACTACATGTGACAACAATCTCCTGTAGTCTCTCCATATGTATGGGCTATGGGGTAGGGTTGCAAGATGGAAGTTTTTTCTTGTGTAGAAAAACATCCAGGCCCGGCTAAAATTGCAAAACAATACAGTCTCCCAAAAGCGTGTGGGAAAATGTGTCATGGTCTGATGAGACCAAGGTTGAACTTTTTGGCCACAATTCCAAAAGGTATGTTTGGTGCTAAAACAACACTTTGCATCACCAAAAGAGCACCATCCCCGCAGTGAGGTATGGTGGTGACAGTATCATGCTTTGGGGTTGCTTTTCTTCAGCTGGAACTGGGGCTTTAGTCAAGGTGGAGGGAATTATAGTTCCAAATACCAGTCACTTTTGGCAGAAAGCCTTCAGCCATCTGCTAGAAAGCTGAAGATGAAGAGGAATTTCACCTTTCAACATGACTGTGACCCCAATCATACATCCATATCAACAAAAGAATGGCTTCATTAGAAGAAAATTAAAGATGTCCTTCAAGAATGCAACTGCAGTCAAAACATGTGGGTTGTCCTGCCTCAGGCAGCCCTCGGTCGGCCGGATTCCAAAGTCTAGGTCCGACGTCGGCTGATGTCGCATTTCTCTCCGTCAGAGCGGCTGGAGTATATAAGCATCAGCCGATGCCATTTTCTTCAGTCTTTCTTGCCGCGCGGTGCCCGAAGCAGAAGCAGTTCGCAAGTGCCGGTCGGTCAGCTCCTGTATTCTACGATACCGAAGTCATCAAAAAAGCTAAGTACCCCGTTGGGGACCTTTTCTTGCCTCAGCCAATGTCAGAAATTACTGAAAAAGTTAACAATTGTCTTTTTTGTGGTAAACAAATACCTCATAAGGATTTCCACTCTTACTGCTTCCCTTGCCTGGGCCCAGACCATGACGTCTCGGCCTGTGTAGCCTGTGCTCGCTTCAACAAGCGCACTCTCAGGCGCTGGGCGGAGTTCGCTGAAGATTTTTTCGGCGATAAATTTGCTTACACCATGCCGTCGGATCTTCCGACATCGCAAACTCCCAAAAAGCGAAAAGACCGGGACCGACATCCTCGGCCCGTGTCTACCACCGACTCCACGCCAAAACCTAGCGCGAGTGCTCCGGTTCCATCTGAGATGGTCTCTCCAACGCTCCGAACCGAAGACACCGCATTACCGACTACTCTGATTCCAGACATTACTCCGACGCCAGTTATAGACTTTCCTCCGGATACCGAAACCGAGGAAATGCCTGAGACCATTGCTGTAGACAAGGTCACTCCTGCGATGGAGCTGCCAGGCCTCCTATGGCCATGTCTATTAAGGCCTACACTAGGGCTAAGGCAGCCAGCAAAACTAAGCATATTACTTCCAAATCCTTACCTCAGTCGACTCCGGAGACACAAATTATGTCCATGGCTGCTGATTTAATTTCCATGATTAGAGGTTCACAGGCCCATCCTGAGAGAGCATCCCAGCCTCCTCCTGATAAAGGCCCGGGTTGAACCCTCTGATCCTTCTCCTTCAGATGAAGACTCTGAGGGCTCTGTCCACTCTGATAGCCAGGAAGAGCTCTTCCAGACCTATGAGGACTCGGATGCAGAAGATTCCATACCTTCGGCCTCCCCTCCTGAGGATATTTCTTTTGGGGAAGTTCTGCACACCATGAGGGAACATTTCAAGTGGCAGGGTCAGGAATATTCTGATTCTAGGAAACGCCTTAGGACTTTCCTTAAGAAGCCTCAGCACAGGCCCTTGGCTATTCCTCCTGTACTTGATGTTCTGGATGATTTGTATTCTGGTTCTAGTGCTACCCCTGATTCTCTTCCTCCTGCTCCAGCCAAGCCAGACAGGTATTACAGCGTCCCAGAAACTCATTCCCATTTATTCAGGGCCCATACTGCTGATTTGGAAACTATTTCACAGGGGCCTAAAGGAGTTTCAGCCTCCACCTCAAAAAATCCTTTGCCCTCCAACAGGGAAGCAAGGTCATTAGAGTGATGGGGTAAAAAGGTTTACACATCCACTACCTTATCTATGAGAGCTTTAAATTGCCTTTTTCATATGTTCCAATATGAGGATTATCTCTTAGAAGATTTACAAAAAACATTAGCTTCTCCTGATCCTTTAGACAGGAAGACTTTGCAGGAAGCTGTACATAACACTCAGCAAGTAAGCAATCACTTCCTGCAGTGTGGATATGATGCACTGGAAGCTTCATGTAGGGCAGCTATGACAGGGGCAGTGATGTAGACATGCTTGGTTAAAAGATCAACCTCTACCAGATCATGTAAAAGCAAAACTTCTGGATGCACCTTTGGAAAAGAACAAGCTTTTGGTGCAAATGCTAAGGAAGTGTTAAAGACCATCGAAGAAAAAGCAAAATCAGTTCAAACTGTGAAGGATTTCCTCCAGGTTCAACCCCCCCAGATTCAGTAGGAATTGGCCTTCAAAAACTGGTCCTTTCCTAATCCAGAAAAGTTTCAAAGGGGTAAGAACAGATGTGGCGAGGAAGAGGCCAATACAGAGGCCCTTACAGGGGCGACAATGGCAGCCAGGAAACCAAAGAAGTGGCAGGGGTTTCACCTGCCCAACAACCACAAACTCAATGACTTTCCTCTACTACCTACCAGGGAACAACTAGAAGCTCCCTTGGAAATTATCTCTGTTTGCAAAAAACTGGCACAGACTGACAAAGGACAAATGGATTTTGGACATTATAGACCGAGGGTACAGGTTTAATTTTCATACCTTACCAAGAAAACAAGGCATGCCAAATCTACCACAACATCAAAGGGCAGAGGCTATCAAGCAAATCACTCTGCTGACTCGAATGAAAGCAATAGAAAGAGTTCCACAACAAGAACAAGAACAGGGGTTTTACTCAAGACTGTTCCTTGTTCCAAGAAAATAATCTCAATGGAGACCAATACTGGATTTGTCCGCATTAAACACCTTTCTCATAGTACCAAAGTTCAAAATGCTGACTCTACAGCAACTCCTTCCCATGCTGGGCAAGGAGTCGTGGCTGATTACTCTGGACCTCAAGGAGGCATACCTGCATGTCCCTATCAGACACAGCTGCAGAAGATACCTCTGATTTTTTGCAGGGCCAGAGCATTATCAATTCTCAGCATTGCCATTTGGCTTATCTACTGCGCCCAGAGTGTTTACAAAATGCCTGGCTTCAGTAATTGCTCATTGCAGGCTCCAGGGTATACAAATTTACCCGTACCTGGACGACTGCCTTATACAAGCGGACGACAAATTGATGTTAAAAACCTGGATTATGTCACACGATTACTTCAAGCTCTGGGATACACAGTCAACTTCCAAAAGTCAAGACTGCAGCCATCCCAGCAAATAATCTTCTTAGGAGCCAAACTAGACACAACCTCTCAGATGGCTTACCTGACAGAAGACAAGCAAGAGAAGTTAACTCAATACTTCAAAGGTTTAGCAAAACTCACCCAGATGACTGCAAGGAGATTCCTACAGGCCCTGGGTTACATGGCATCCTGCATTCTACTGGTTCCATTAGCAAAACTACACATGAGAAAGCTTCAATGGTACCTAAAAGCATTTGGTCTCAACACAGCAACAACTTGAGACGATCATACCACTCATTCCATGCCTACAAAAGGAATTCCTATGGTGGGCCTCGGTGAGCCAGGAAAACACAGGTATGTCATTCAAAAAAACACAGATAACACAGACCATGACTACAGACGCCTCAGACCTTGGATGGGGGGCACACGTGGAAGGCAGGTGTATACAAGGACAATGGTCTCCAAAGGAAACACATCTGCATATAAACCAAAAGGAAATGCTGGCAGTAATGCATGCTATCGAGGCTTTTCAAAACCAACTCCAGCAAGGCCACTTAATAATACGGACAGAAAACGCCACTGTGATGTGGTACATAAACAAGCAGGGGGGCACCCACTCTTACCCCCTTTGCAGACTGACAATGCAGCTTTGGGAGAAATCACAGAGTCTAAACATACAGTTACAATCCCAGTTTGTTCCAGGAAAAGACAATGTGTTGGCGGACAGCCTAAGCAGGAATTTCACAGATCCACACGAGTGGAGGTTACATCCGAAGGCTTTCAGACAACTCACTTCGACATGGGGCAAGCCAGAAGTGGACCTATTTGCCTCTCACCTCAATCATCTTCTACTAAAATTTTGCACAAGGACATACCATCCAAAGGCTTGGAAAATAGATGCCCTTTCATTCAACTGGAACTCCCTAGCAATCTATGCATTCCCACCTCTGCCACTGATGACCTCAGTATTACTAAAGATCAAAGCAGAGAAGCCCAAGGGAATCATAATAGCTCCGGATTGGCCAAGACAACACTGGTACCCACTACTACGGAGCATATGTCACACCAGGAGGTGGGCCCTCCCTCAATGGCCTCTACTTTTGACTCAACACAATTTCGAAACACTGCATCCAAACCTTCAGACACTGCAGCTAACAGCCTGGGAGATCCCATAAATAACTTCAGCTTATCTCTCTCCAATCAAGTTCAGCGGATACTAACAGAGGCTCGAAGACCATCCACCAGAAAGGTCTACTTAGCAAAGTGGAAAAGATTCAGCAATTGGAATACCAGCAAAGGACATGATGCATCATTACTGAACATCCCACTTATCTTGGAATATTTGGCAGATATGTTACAGAGCTGCCTCTCATCTTCTTCAATAAAGATACATCCATCTGCTATTTCAGCTAGATACAACACTGATCCTCCTGTTTTCTCACCCTTACTAAGACAATTCCTCAGGGGAATCAAGAACATTAAGCCACCAAGAAAGGCCCCAGTGCCAGCCTGGGACCTCAATTTTGTCTTAGAAAAACTGACTCTACCTCCTTTTGAGCCAGCAGCTTCAGTTGACTTGCAATTTCTCTCATGGAAAACAGCTTTCCTGTTGGCAATTACCTCAGCAATAAGGGTTTCGGAGCTACAGGCCCTAATGGCAATACCACCCTTTATTATTTTCCAGAGAGACAGGGTTTCATTAAGGACCAACCCTTCCTTTATGCCAAAGGTGGTATCTAGGGTTTCTCTAAATCAAGCCATTCATCTGCCTGCTTTCTTCCCCAATCCTGAGAATAAGGGGGAAAGACTTTTGCATACCTTGGACATTCATAGACAACTTCGATACTACCTGGACAGAACCAAGGCCAGTAGGAAGTCTGAACAGCTTTTTGTAGCTTACGCCCCTGCAGTCCAAGGAAAAGCAATTTCAAAACAGACTATTTCTAAATGGATTGGACATTGCATCAGATTCTGTTATTCCTTTCATGGAAAGACTGTTCCAGCCTATGTCAGACCACATTCCACCAGAGCTACAGCCACCTCTACAGCATTTTTAAGAGGGGTGCCTACAAAGGACATTCTAGAAGCTGCTACATGGAGCTCCGTGCATACATTCTGCAAACACTACAATCTCCGTCTATATTCCAGATCCAGAGCAGGCTTTGCTTGCAGTCCTGCAGGGTTTGATTGCCACACCATCTCTTTCCTAGAGCATACCTCCTCCCCCAGCTAAGCTATGGTATTCTACCCACATGTTATGACTGCAGTTGCATTCTTGAAGGACATAGTACAGTTTTGTACCTACCATAAATGTAGATGTCCGATAGACATGCAACTGCAGTCGGGCTTTTCCTCCCTCCATACCCCTCTATGCTTAGGGTCCACTCCTATCCCCCTTACTCTTAGCTGGGGATATCTGTTATGGTGTATTTGTTTTATTGCTCATGTATTTGTTTGGAATCCTGTTTTTGTCTTCCAATTTGATTACAGCCTTCCTTGGAGGGCACCTGGCATCTGGGGCAAGAAACACTGAAGAAAATGGCGTCGGCTGATGCTTATATACTCCAGCCGCTCTGACGTCGGAGAGAAATGCGACATCAGCCGACGTTGGACCCAGACTTTGGAATCCGGCCGACCGAGGGCTGCCTGAGGCAGGACAACCCACATGTTATGACTGCAGTTGCATGTCTATCGGACATCTACATTTATGGTAGGTACAAAACTGTACTTTTTGGAATGGCTCGGCCAGAGCCCAGACCTAAATCCAATAGAAAATCTGTGGGGTGACCTGAAGAGGGCTGTGCACAACAAATGCCCTTGCAATCTGACAGATTTGTAGCGCTTTTGCAAGGAAGTGGGGGCAAATATTGCCAAGTTAAGATGTGCCATGCTGATTGACTCCTACCCAGCAAGACTGAATGCTGTAATTAAATCAAAAGGTGCTTCAACAAAGTATTTGTTTAAGGGTGTGCACAATTATGCAACCAGCTTATTGTACATTTTTTATTTTTTTATGTTTTTCCCCTAACAGATTTGTTTATTTTTCAATTGGATTGCACAGGTTATAGGTCACATTAAAGGTGGGAAAAGTTGTGAAATTATTTATTGTGGTCCCATTTTTTATATCACAAACACCTGGCATTTTAACAGGGGTGTGTACTGTACGCTTCTTTATAGCCACTGTATGTGCATAGCATAATTGAATGCAAGACCAGGACTGTCCTTTTCAGGGAAGAGAGACCAGCTTGAAAAATTCATATTCAAGGTAAAAGGTGGGTAAAGCAGCTGTTATGACCTACTCTAACAATGACCTATTCAAGATCTTCTGTTATAGTATTTCTCTTAAATAGCTGCTGTGCCTCAGCAGAAGAATTTTGTTTTGGAGAGTTACATCACCATAAACTGTCAACACTAATTTGTTTATTTTCTTTTTCGGTTAACAGAGATTTTTGCGTTTTACTTTTTAAAACTGTGTGTAACCTACATTGACATTCTTAAACCACATTATGAATGGTGATGTGAAATTTAAGTACCTTGACTCAGCTTGCCGGTACTGTAATTTTTTGTTTTTTAAAGGGGGTGACAGAAAATGGAAGGTTATGAAAAAGTGATTCACTAAACTTTTAGGAAGGGGCACCATAAATCCTGCCAGGAGGAATACAAGCAGTGAGACTTGCAGTTGCATATATGTAATCTTTATGGATTCCTATCATGTATTTAAACTTTTACAAGTTCGAACCTCATATGGTCAAGACCATAAGTTCGAATTTGTAAAAGTTTGAGCGTTTCAATGGAAATCTCCATAAGCGGAGGTTTCCATTTTGTTCAATGGGGTGCGATCTTGGAGTTTGTATATTTACATAGTGGTGGGTGCAGGGGGGCTTGCCTCCCTGCTTAAAAAGTTTTTGTTTTCCATTTTTTTTTTTTTATCCATAGTCGAAGTTTTGTAACTTTGAACATAACAGTTCGAACATTACGTGTTTGAATTTATAAGTCTTCGACTATGTGATATAGACCCAGTCTTGCTCACTTAAAGTGAGCCTTTGATTGCATGAGAATTTCCTAAACAGTAATAGATTTGTACGATTGCCGTCAGAATCAACTGTTATGACCCAACACAGTAACTTAACTCTATTTAAAGAGGTGTTTGAAATATGATCCTCTGCAAAAGACTGGCAAAGCATGCAGCTAGTTTCCATCCTGTTAGCTATATAGGTATGATTTCAGGAAACCAAAGTTATGTCTTTTAAAAGTACTGCCAGGTAAAAATTTGTGCAGGCACTAGGCAATCTTAATTCCTTGTGTGAAGTTTGTCATGGTTATTACTTTCTATATGCTTTTGGATCTGATGTAGTTGACTTCATTTGATCTTCAACCTGTGGGGTTATGGATCCGTATCGGATACAACATGGCCGGATATCCAGCATCTGATCCAGGCTCCTCCCCTTTCCCATAATGCCCCCTGTCTTCCCACTCCCTTCAGATCTCGTTTGCCACTGGAAAAGCAAGCATTGTGGTCCGAATTCTTGGCTAGTCGTTGGGTTTTGACAGTGCAATTTTGTGATATTTTTTTTTCCTTCTGTCTAACTTTTCTCGTAGCTTTACTTTCTATCCTCCCCGCACTGTTGGAATTTTAAAAAGAAAAGAAAAAAAAAAAGCTTTTCTCTCTTTCCGTCTATCCTTTTCCCCGTGTATGTGTTATCTAGGCCTGTTTAGGGACATGGCTAAAACCCCTAAACTAGGTTTCAGAAACTATACAGTGTGTGGCCATAAGCTCACCCCGGCTGATGGTCACAGTCTGTGCATGGTGTGATGTTCTTCGTTCCCCATTGCTGCAGTCCTTACTATTGGGTAGTCCGCTGTCCCAGTCGGCCCGAATACCAGAGTAGCTGACGCCGTCGGTCAGGCGCATTAGACTGACGTCAGTACGGCAGGGTACTAATGCGCATCACGGACGTCATATCCTCAGTCTTTTTTGCCGCATGGTCCGATGCAGAAGCAGTTTTGCGAGTGCAGGTTGGCGTTCTGAAATATTTCCGAAACCGGAGTTTCAGACCGAATCAGAGTTGGCTAAGGCACCCTGTTGGGGAACATTTTCGATTTTTCTTGCCTCAGTATTTAACCGGATGTCACAAAAAGTGAATAACTGTATTTCTTGTGGGAAACAGATACCTCATAGGGATTACCATACCTTGTGTATACCTTGTTTAGGGCCTGAGCACGACGTTGTTGGATGCCGCTCTTGTGCTAGGTTTAACAAACGCACTATTAAGAGGAGGTTAGACTGTGCCAGGTTAGTGTTTGGGAACCGTTGTAATTATAAAATGCCGCCGGATGCTCCGACGCCCGCTTCGCCCAAGAAGCGCAAGGACAAACAGCGAAGTTTAGGGTTGATGAACCGGCAGTCCCGGACGTCGGTTCTTTAGAAGGCTCAGTGGAGCCAGAGGTTTTGCCAGGAGTTTCTATGGAGTCTCAGGCTGAAACTTTACTGTTACAGGATGTGCCTTCTCAGGAGGTAGGCCAGGCTGAGGGGGCTTCTCAGGTAACTGTTCTTCCCTCTCTTCCCAAGGTTGTTAGAGCCTCTCCTTCTGTTGCCAAAACTTCTTTGAGAGGTAGGCCAAGTTCAGCATCAGTGGGGGCTTCTCCTAGCTTTTCGGGTTCTGTACCTAAGAAACATATGCTTAAAATGGCAGAAGATTTGATTACTATGATTAGAGGTTCTATGCCCCCTCCTGATAAGAGGCCCAGGGTGGAACCGGAGTTTGATAGTTTTGAACAGTGTTCAGAGGCTTCTGAGTCTTCTGGGGAAGATTTGCAGGAGTATCCTCCTTATTCTGATTCTGATGTGGATGATTCCACTCCTACAGCTTCTCCTCCTGAGGATTTCTCATTTTCAGAGACTCTGCATTCCATGAGGGAGCACTTTAAATGGGAAGGCCAGGATTACTCTGATTCCAGGAAAAGGCTTAGGGAATTCTTGTTTTACCCCAGCATAGGCCCTTAGCTATACCTCCTGTGTTGAATGTGGTGGAAGATGTTTTGCAGAGGCTTCCTGAACCCTGACTCTTTGCCTCCTGCTCCTGTTAAACCCGATAGGTACTATAGGGTGCCTGAAGCTCATAAGTATTTGTTTAAGAGTCCTAGGGCGGACCCAGAAATTGTTTCTCAGGGGCCTAAAGGTGTTAAGGCCTCTGTGGTTAAAAATCCTGTTCCCACTGATAAAGAGGCAAGGGCTTTGGATAGGTGGGGAAAGAAAGTGTATACTTCTTCCACTCTAGCCATGAGAGCGTTGAATTGTCAGTTTCACATGCTAAAATATCAAAATTATCTCCTTTCACAATTGAAATCTAAGGTGGATGCTTTGGCGGAAGGTATTGAGTGTAAAGAGTTGCTGGATTTGGTTCATGTGTCTGAACAACTGGGTAAGCATTCTTTGCAATGTGGTTTTGATGCTGTACAGGCCTCCTCGAGGGTGGCTGCCACTAGTTCTGTTCTTCGCAGGCATGCCTGGTTGAGGGATCAGAATTTAGCTGAGCATGTTAAGACAAGGATTTTGGATGCTCCTTTACAGTCTGATGTGTTGTTTGGTTCGCCTGTGGAAGCAGTTTTAAAGAAAATGGAGGACAAAGCTAAGTCTATGCAAACTGTTAAAGATTTTTGCAGGTGCAGCCACCAAGTTTAGTAGAAATTGGCCTGCTAAGGGGTGGACATATCCTGCTTATGATTCCCAGTCTAGGGGTAGGTCTAGACGTGGTAGGGGCAGAGCTCAAGGTTCTTTTAGGCCTAGAACAGGAGTTCACCTGCTCAGACTTCTGGTGAGGGCAGGGGTCAGTCCTTTCGTAAACAGACCCAATGACCTGCCTTTTCAGCTACCAGTAGATTCTCGTCTGGTAGCTCCTTTGGGAGGCAGACTGTCTCTTTTCAAAGGAAATTGGGATTTAATTACTCAAGACAGATGGGTGTTGGATATCATTCACCACGGTTACAGGTTTTATTTCCATACAATGCCTCCTTTCAAAGGCATGCCAGACGTTCCTCCTCCACAAAGAACAGAGGCTCACAAGCAAATTTCTCAGTTACTCCAGATGGGGGCCATTCAGCCAGTTCCTGTATCAGAAAGGGGCCTAGGATTTTATTCTCGCCTGTTCCTAGTACCAAAGAAGGGGAACACGTGGAGACCAATTTTGGATTTATCTCTCCTCAACACTTATCTGGACATTCCCAAGTTCAAGATGTTGACGTTACAACAGCTTTTACCTCTGCTGGGCAAAGATCACTGGATGGTAACTTTAGATCTCAAGGAAGCTTACCTTCATGTGCCTATAAGGCTAAGTTGCAGGAAGTATCTGCGTTTCGAGCTGGAAATTCTCATTATCAGTTCTCTGCATTGCCCTTTGGCTTATCTACTGCGCCCAGAGTATTCACAAAGGTTCTGGCTCCAGTGATAGCTTACTTCAGGCTGCAAGGAATTCAAATCTATCCTTACTTGGACGACTGCCTGATTCTGGCTCAAGAAAAGGAAGACCTTCTACAGCATCTGGAATATGTTATAGCAGTGCTAAGATGCCTAGGGTATTCTGTGAACGAAATAAAGTCCAGTCTAGTACCCTCTCAAGACATGTGCTTTCTGGGTGTGAGACTGAATACAGCAGCCCAGATGGCCTTTTTAACCCCGGACAAACAAAAGAGTCTATCCCTTTACTTCCATCAACTATCTCATCAGTTCGTGCTGACTGCAAGGACAGTCCTTCAAGCATTAGGGTTCATGGCATCTTGTATTCTGGTGCTTCCCAATGCCAAACTGCATATGAGGAAGCTACAATGGTATCTCAAAAATGTATGGACACAGCACTGCCAGGATTTGGACACTGTCATTCAAATAATACCTTGCCTTCAAAAAGAATTTTTGTGGTGGGCTCAGGAATGTCACCTAAACAAGGGACTCTCTGTGACCCGGCCAGAGGCGAGTCAGATTTTAACGACAGATGCCTCGGACATTGCTTGGGAGCTCATCTAAATGGAAAGTGGATACAAGACAAGTGGCCTGCCAGACTACAGCATCTACATATCAACATGAAGGAGATGTTAGCAGTCCAGTTTGCATTAATGGCTTTCAAGGAGTTACTTCTTCCAGGGCAGGTGTTGATTCTAACAGACAACACAACTGTCATGTGGTACATCAACAAGCAAGGGGAACACATTCTTATCCTCTATGCAGGCAAGCAATGATTTTATGGGAGACTGCGCTAAGCTTGCAACTAACTCTTCAGGCAAGGTTTCTGCCGGAGCACAGAACTCCTTAGCAGATGTGTTAAGCAGACAAATCATGGATCCCCACAGTGGAAACTGGATCTTCATGTATTTCAGAAATTGACAGTGTCATGGGGAACTCCAGACATAGATCTGTTCGCTTCTCCACTAAACCACCAGCTGCCAAAGTATTGCACAAAGGGGTTTCATCACACAGCTTGGAAAGTGGATGCTCTGTCTTTCAGTTGGAAAAACCTTCATGTGTATGCCTTTCCACCTCTGCCTCTTCTTCCAAAGGTACTATTAAAGGTCAGACAAGACAGGCCAAGGATGATTTTGATAGCTCCAGATTGGCCTCGCAACATTGGTATCCACTACTAGGAAGTCTGGTAAAGAAGCCTCCATGGCCTTTACCTCTGATTCCTCATCTGTTATCTCAGAAGGACGGTCATCTGCTCAATGTCAAGCTTCACTCTCTTCATCTAACAGCCTGGCATATTCTGTGTTGAAGCACAGCAGGTCTCAACTTCCTCAACAAGTTTTAAATGTGATTATGGAAGCTAGAAGACCTAGTACAAGGAAAGTGTGCAGAAAAATGGAAGAGATTTTTATTTTGGAGTACAGCAAAGAATTTGGAGATTTCTGAGCCTAATTTGAGTGTGGCTCTTCAATATCTTACTGAGTTATTGGACAAAGGTTTGTCCTTCTCTTCCATTAAGATTCATGCTGCAGCAATTTCAGCTCACTATGATTGTGACCCACCATTGTTTTCGCATCCTTTGTTCAAGCAGTTTCTTAGAGGGCAAAGAATATAAGACCCCCAATAGAGCTCCTACTCCTGCTTGGGATCTCAATTTTGTGTTGGAAAACTTACTCTACAACCTTTTGAGCCTGCGGCTACTGCTGAATTGAAATACTTGTCATGGAAGACTGCTTTTCTGTTGGCTATTACTTCTGCAAGAAGGGTGTCTGAGTTGCAGGCCCTTATGGCAGTAGAGCCCTTTTTGATTTTCCATAAGGATAGGGTATCATTACGTACTAATCCTTCTTTTATGCCTAAGGTGGTTTCTAGTGTGGCTTTAAACCAAACTATTCATTTGCCTACTTTTATGCAGACCCCCAAAATAAAGGGGAAAAGATTTTGCACACTTTAGATGTACACAGGCAATTGCGTTATTATTTAAGCAGGACTAAGGAATTTAGGCAGTCTCAGCAGTTGTTTGTTTCTTTTGCTTTGAGTTCAGGGCAAGCCTGTGTCAAAACAAACTATTTCTAGGTGGATTGGCTTTTGCATTGCATTTTGTTATTCCCATCATGGCAAGGAGATTCCAGCTGGGATTAGGCCTCATTCCACTAGGGCTACTGCCACTTCAACAGCATTTCTAAGGGGTGGCAACTAAGGATATTTTGGAAGCAGCTACTTGGAGTTCAGTGCATACTTTCTCTAAGCATTATCACCTTCCTATCTACTCTAAGTCTAGGGCTGGTTTTGCCACAGCTGTTTTGCAAGGCATGTTGTCAGCTCCTGCTGCTTTATGATTTGCCAGCCTCCCTTACCTCTGCTTTGGGATTCTACCCAATAGTAAGGACTGCAGCAATGGGGAACGAAGAACATAGTACAGTTTTGTACCTACCATAAATGTAGATGTTCGAGGATCCCCATTGCTGCAGTCCAATTTACCCTCCCTCCTTCCCCTCTGTGTTTAGGGGTGGTTGTGTAGGTGAGGTTACCTGCTGATATTTTTGTATATATTCTTGTATATATTGTACATATTTTTGGTGCAGGTATTTTGGGCATTGTCTTTTTAGGGTCTTCTGACATCTGGGGCAAGAAAAGACTGAGGATATGACGTCGGTCATGCGCATTAGTACCCTGACGTACTGACGTCAGTCTAATGCGCCCTGACCGACGTCAGCCATATACTCGGGTATTCGGGCCGACTGGGACAGCGGACTACCCAATAGTAAGGACTGCAGCAATGGGGATCCTCGAACATCTACATTTATGGTAGGTACAAAACTGTACTTTTGGGGGAGACCCACCTACAAAATGCCCTGTCCTGTCTGTGCCGGGTTTAATCCCAGGGCACTGAAGGACAGGAGGGATAAACTTATTCTCAAGGGCCTACTTCCATCTTTGGGGACTGTAGCTCCTATGCCCCCCACTTCAGGTGCAGTAGCTTCTACCTCTTCCTTGGTCTCTGGAACTCGTACTCCTGCCAAGAGGTCCAGGAAAGGGGAGAAGTCTAACAAAGGCAGGCCAAGGAAGTGGTCTTCTGACCACTCTGCTCCTGCCGGACTGCCGCCGATGGTTAGGCCAGAAACTAGACCTGGTTCTCCCTGGAGTCGGAGGAGTCTTGGATCCGGTCGCACATACAGGCTTCCCTCCACCGGCACTCCAGACCGATATCAGTAGCTTAATCCTCTCACTCCACCCGGAGCCTCAGTGATGCTGAGGTGGATAAAATGATGCGGAGGTTTATCCGTACTGAAATTCTGATGGGGGTCTTGCCAGCTCTCTCTCCGTCTGGACGAGGGAGCTCGCAGCCTTTCTTTACTCTCATCACTCCTTCTCTGATCCAACCTTTGGTTTCAGAGCCTTTGGATCCGAGGAGCCTCGGTCGAGGTGTCGGCGCTGATGGTACCTTGTACCTCGACACCAGCCATTGCCTTGAGTGTGTCGGATCTGAGCTCTGAGCCATAGCATCGGGGTCAGATCCGAGGGTGTGCTGTCAGCTCAGTGTATCGGAGCACAGTATTCCTCTCAGCTCTGACTTCCCTGTCAGGTCAGAGGGGAACAGCTCCAGCTAGCCCTTCTCAGGATGTCCATTCTCCTTCAGTCCATCTTTTCTTCCCAAGGTAGTGTCAATAGCCAGTATTAGACTATCAACCTTCCAGTCTTCTTCCAAATTTTCAAAATAAGGGAGAGTATAAATTGCATTTACTTGGTGTATAGACAATTACGGTTCTATTTGCACAGGACAAAAGCTTTTTGTAAATCTGACTAGCTGTTAGTTTCTTACTCAAAACCCTTTTTAGGGAAACCAATCTTCAAGTTAACAACTGCCAGTTGGATTTCCCAATGCATTATTTAGGTGTACTCTGTCAGGGGAATTTCCCCTTCAGGTCAGGTAAAAGCACATTCTACCAGATCTATGGCTGCTTCAGCAGCTTTTTTGGTCCAGGGTGTCACTGGATGATATCTCTTCTGCATCTACTTGGTCCTCATCTCATACATTCATTTCTCATTATAAACTGGGCATCGTATCCAGGAACAGGGCATCTTTTGGCTCCGCTATGCTCTGGAATATCCTTTCATGAGGGCCTCCCAGGTGTATAGTAGCTGGAGACTCTGTCCCACAGGTTGTAGATCAAATGAAGTCAACTGCTTAAGATAAAGAATTATGTACTCACCATAACGTTCCATCTGAGAAGTTGTACTTCATTTGTCTTCAACTATCCCGCCTCCTTCCCCCGACCTTGTCACTATTGTCCTGGCCATACATATGGAAGATGAACATTTCAGGGGCGTCCTCTGTCATGCTTTGGCTCAGGAATTTTGGGTCGTCAGTAGTGGCAAGTTCTTGTTGGATTGGGTGTATATCTGTTGGGCAGCAAACTCGATCTGAAGGGAGGAAGGAGATGGGGGACATTATGGGTAAGGGAAGGAGCTTGGAGCTTGGATCAGATGCTGTATATGTGGTCATGTCTGATCCGATACAGATCCGTAACCCACAGGTTGAAGACAAATGAAGTACAACTACTCAGATGGAACATTATGGTGAGTACATAACTTCTTTTTATGTGCCGATGTTCACTTGACTTTTAGAAGCTTTTCTACTAGCTGGAGGCCAGTTAGAAAATTTGCTTCCTTTTCCTTCATGTGAACTATTTCATAGTTGACCTCTGTGTGGACTTCCCTTTAGCATCTATCTCTAGTAATAATAAGTTCAATTACTGCAGAAACTGTATTACTGCCTGTGTACATCATTGTATATAGCATTGTTTTTTCTGTCTTCAGTGGTCCTATAAAAAGTGGGGCAATGTGGCCCTCTTTATAATTGGACATTAATATCCTTAATCTAAACACCTGTTTCTCACATTTACACATCCCTGCTCATAACTCTTCAATGTATTTGCTCAAAAATTCTAGACAATGCTTAAAATAATGGAAGGACAAAAGTCCAACATCGAGGGCTATTTTAAATGTTACTATTCTTTATTTCACTACAAAACCTTTTCTATTAATTGTCAGTGTGCATTTTCTGAGCAGTAACTGGTGTAAAACTCTAACATTCTTGATGGAGATGTAATTCTCAGAGTTACCACAAAGTCAGAAATTTTACAAGTCACTCAAAAAATAAGGGGAAATCTGGGACAGTTGAGAGGCATGTCCCTTCTGAGACACCAACTGCATCACAGGAGGGCATTTCATGTAATCTCACACCCACTGTATTACAGGAGGGCCATTTCATGTAATCTCATACCCACTGTATTACAGGAGGGCCATTTCATGTAATCTCACACCCATTGCATTACAGGAGGGCATTTCATGTAACCTCACACCCATTGCATTACAGGAGGGCATTTTATTTAATCTCATTACTGAAGTTGTGCAACTATCATGAGACTCCAGTGGTGCTGGCGTGTGGGAGACATGACCTTGCTTGACTGAGGAGAGGGTGACTTTGTACCATGCGGAAATCACTGTCATAAGTTGTGCAAGACAGGCCATCCTGGGTGATTGGGTATCCACTTGGTGCATGCTCTCTTAGAAGCTAGGCCTTTGTAATGCATTGGTCTTTGAAGTATGCTTTGTTGCTGCTTCTTTTCTATATTGCTTTTGGCTGCTAATTAGAGGTTTGACCATGACTCCTCTGTTGTGTAAACATGACCCACTTTTTTAGTACAACTTCACTGTACAGTTCTTGCTGTACATGGACAGTGCTAATTATTTCTTGTAAACATTCTAATGGAACTTCTGCATCATATAATACGTATACAAATTAGTTACAAATTACAGTGTTCCACCATTTTATGTGTTTAATTTCAATACGTTAATGAAAGATTTTTCCAGTTTTAAAGCATGTAACAGGCAATGTCCTTCTATTCCCGTGTTGCAGTATTTAGTGTGGGATTCTCTGCTGCTTAAGACTGATTGCTGTAGGTGCGTGGGACGTCACACATTGGGCCATAAACCTGGTACCTTAAATGTGACGTGTACATGCACAGACATCAGAACCTTTCAGCCGTAGTCGAACGTCAGATCAATGTCAGGTCGTCAGTGGTATAAAATCAGGCAGCTGATGCCACTACATCAGTCTTTCTTGCCAAGGAGCACGAAGCAGTTTGCATGAGTGCCGGTCGGCCGCTGCCTGAGTTTTCCTTTCCAAATTGAAGTTGAAGTCTTCTAAAGCAAAGTACCCCATTGGGGGATCCTTTTTTCTTGCTCTAACCAATGTCAGAAAAAGTTAACAATTGTCTCACCTGTGGAAAGCAAATACCACATCAAGACTTCCATCCATACTGCGTCACCTGTTTAGACCCAGACCATGACATCCTTCGCTGTCACTTTAGTCTTTTGTTAAACGCCAGAACTATTTCTGCGGGCCCTTATTGTAGCTAAATATTTTTGCTTTCAATCCTCTTATTCCGATATGGCTTCGGTAAACCACTCGACTACCAATCTTCTGAAAAAACTTAAGGATAAAGACAAAGACCGCACAGGTCCAAAACTGCCGCCGCTTCCGTTAAGCTAGTAGTCAGTTCTCCGGTCCTCAGTGAGGTGCTTTCACAGCCCCCTGTTGCCCGCTTCTATAGATTCACAGGCCGCTACCAAGACCCGTTTGTAGTCTGGTATACCGTGAGACTCTTTGACTAAGGATTCTGTGGATGTTCATAGTGGTACACTGCTGCAGTCATTACACTTGGGTTATCCTGCTGTCAGGCGGTTCCCCAGTCGGCCTGAGTTGCAAAGTCTTGGTCCGGCGTCAGTTGCTGTCACCTCCTCCCTAACGTCAGTGCGACAGGGGTATATAAGATGCAGCCGATACCATTTTCTCCAGTCTTTCTTGCCACTCGGTGCCCGAAGCAAAAGCAGTTCGCAAGTGCCGGTCGGCCGTCTCCTGAGATTTTCATTCCGAAAATAAGAACCGAAGTCTTCTACAAAGCTAAGTACCCCGTTGGGGAAACTTTTTCTTGCCTCAGACTGATGTCAGTAAAAGTTAATAACTGTATTTCTTGTGGGAAGCAAATGCCTCATAAGGATTTCTATTCCTGTTGTATCCCATGCCTAGGCCCTGACCGCGACGTCACTGGTTGTCGGTTTTGTGCTAGGTTTAACAAGCACACTATTAAACGTCGGTTTGATTTTGCCCGACATTATTTTGGTAGAAAATTCAATTATACCATGCCGTTGGAACTTCTGACGACCGGAATACACAAAAACAAGGATAGGCATCCGAGGCCCAAAACTGACTATCAAGCCTCTTCTAGGCCAGTCGCTGGTTCTCCGGTTTTCAGCGAGGCGCCTTCACAGCCCCTGACGACCGCTTCTGTAGAACCACAAACCACCTCTGACTCCCACGTGGAGATCGCTAGGCCTTCGGACGCACAAGTTCTTTAGCCTACCGAGTCTAACCTTTCAGAGGGATCCGGAGTAGCTGAGCAACCCACAGCTACAGAGGGTGTCTTCAGACCTACTCAGTTAAGCATTAAACCCTCAGCTAAGTCTAAGCCTCCTTTAAAGTCAAAGAAACAAATACAGCATTCTCCAGGACAGGCCTCCATGCGTAAGAAACAAATGCTCAAAATGGCCGAAGACCTAATCACTCTGATCAGGTGGTCCCATCTCCCTCCTGATAAAAGGCCTAGACAGGATGCAGATTATGACTCATCCATCCAGGTGTCCATCTCTTCTGATTCATCCTCAGACCTAGGATATTCTTTACACCCTTATGAGGATTCTGATGCTGAGGAATCAATTCCAGCAGCCTCACCGCCTGAGGACTACCCCTTTGGGGAAACCCTACATACCATGAGGGAGCATTTCCACTGGGAAGGCCAGGATTACTCAGAATCCAAGAAAAGGCTCAGAGACTTCCTTTTATTACCTCAACACAGACCCCTTGCTATTCCGCCAGTGTTGGATATTGTGGATGATGTGTATACTGAATCCAGCTTAAATCCTGATACCTTACCTCCAGCCCTTGTTAAATCTGACAGATACTAGAGTCCCTGACTCACATAAATTTCTGTATAAAAGCCCTGTAGCTGACCCTGAAACTATTTCTCAGGGACCCAAAGGAGTTAAGGCCTCATCAGCCAAGAATCCAGTTCCCTCTGCCAGTTTCACATGCTAAAATATCAGCAATTTTTACTGTCTCAGCTAAAACAAAAAATGCTTCCAGAATCAGATCCTCTTAATTTTAAAGAAATGCTGAATTTATTGCATGCAGCTGAACAAGTGGGAAAGCATACTTTACAATGTGGTTTTGATTCTCTAGAGGCCTGCTGCAGAGCAGCAGTTACAGGCTCTGTCATTAGAAGATGTGCTTTGTTAAAAGAACATACGTTACCAGATCATGTTAAAGCAAAATTATTGGATGCACCTTTGCAGCAGGATATGTTGTTTGGAGTTAAGGCAGAAGAGGTATTAAAGAAAATGGAGGGTAAGGCAAAATCTATGCAAACGGTGAAGGATTTTTTTACAGGTTCAGCCTCCTAGATTTATCAGAAACTGGCCAACTAAGAATTGGTCCTTTCCAATTACAGACAGACCTCAAAGGGGAAGATACAGACATCCAAGAGGTAAAGGTCACACACAAGGTCCTTACAGGCCTCGACAATGGGTTACATCAGGCCAGAAAGAAGGGGAAGGAAGACCCCAACCAATCCAATGACTTCCCACTACAGCTGCCAAACAAATCCTTCTTGGCAGCCCCCTTGGGAGGAAAACTGGCACTCTTTACCTCAATTGGCAAATGATCACCAAAGGCAAATGGGTTCTCAACATTGTATTTCAAGGTTACAGGTTCCACTTTCACACTCTGCCAGGGTTAAAAGGAATGCCAAATCTGCCACCAAATCAATGGGCAGAGGCTCAAAAACAAATTACAGCACTCATGGATATGAGAGCTATTCAAAAGGTACCATCACAGGAGCAAGGACAAGGATTTTACTCCAGACTCTTTCTGGTACCCAGAAAGGGCAAAGCCTGGAGGCCCATTCTGGATCTTTCATCTCTAAACACTTATGTGGATGTTCCGAAATTCAAAATGTTGACTTTACAGCAGCTTCTTCCCATGCTGGGCAAGAAAGCTGGGCTTGTGACTTTGGACCTCAGAGGCATACCTGCATGTCCCTATCAGACAGAATTGCCGAAGATACCTCAGATTCATAGCAGGTTCAATGCACTACCAATTCTCTGCACTGCCCTTTGGCTTATCTACTGCACCCAGGGTTTTCACAAAGTGCCTGGCACCAGTAATTGCATTTTGCAGACAAAAAGGAATTCAAATTTATCCGTACCTGGATGACTGCCTGATTCAAGCAGAGCGCAAAGATATTCTTTTAAAGCATCTGGCATTTGTAAAAAAGTTAAGTTTCCTGGGGTACACAGTAAATGAAAAGAAATCAAAACTAGTGCCCTCACAAGAGATTATATTCCTGGGTGCCAGCTTGAACACAATGGCGCAGATGGCTTATCTCACACCAGACAAACAAGGACAACTGACTCAATATTTTCAATTGATGGCAACAAAGACCCAACTCCCTGCAAGAAAAATTCTGCAGGCCTTGGGTTACATGGCATCCTGCATACTACTAATTCCATATGCCACACTGCATATGAGGAAACTACAATGGTACCTAAAGAATGTATGGTCTCAACACTATCAAAGTTTGGAAACAGTTATACCACTAATCCCTTGCCTTTAACAGGAGTTTCAATGGTGGGCTCAAGCTTGTCACCTCAACAAGGGACAGACTTTTACACAACCCACAGCCAGGCAAACACTGACAACAGATGCATCAGATTACGCCTGGGGAGCACACATGGCAGGCAAAGGTATTCAGGGCATGTGGCCCGCAGAACAGGCATCTTCACATCAATCAAAAAGAGATGCTAGCTGTACATAATGTGCTTATAGCTTTCAAGGACCTGCTACATCCAGGACAACAACTACTAAAGACAGACAACGCCACAGTTATGTGGTACATAAACAAGCAAGGGGGCACTCACTCCTACCCCCCTATGCAGACAAGCTATGACCCTGTGGAACACAGCTATAAACCTTCAAGTTCATAAGCAAGCACAATTCCTGCCAGGAGAGAAAAACACACTGGCAGACGACTTAAGCAAAAACATCATGGATCCCCACGAATGGGAGTTGAATCCACAAATATTCACAATGATAACACAGAAATGGTGGAGCCCGGACATAGATCTGTTTGCATCCCCAATAAACTGCCAGCTACAAAAATTCTGCACAAGGAGTTACCATCCACAAGCATGGAAAGTGGATGCCCTCTCATTCAGCTGGGATAACCTACAAGTATACGCTTTCCCACCACTACCTCTCCTGCCAAAGGTATTCATAAAAGCCAGGCAGGAAGAGCCAAAAATGATCCTGATTGCACCAGACTGGCCACGCCAGCACTGGTACCCAATCTTAAGGAGCTTAACACAAGAACCACCCTGGATTTTGCCTCAAATCCCACATCTGCTGACTCAGCACAACAAATACTACACAGCCAGCTAAAGACCTTAAACCTAGCTGCATGGGAAGATTCCTTAGTCAAGCAAGCAATGCTTCTCTGCAAAGCTGTAATGGATGTCATTATGGAGGCCAGAAGGCCTAGTACCAGGAAAGCCTATTCGGATAAATAGAAGAGATTCTGTGCCTGGAACCAAGCTCACGACCTTGACCCTCTTGTCCCAAACATTCCTCAGATACTACAATACTTAACTGAGATGCTGGACAAAGGACTCTCCTTCTCATCCATCAAGATCCATGCCTCTGCCATTTCTGCTTATTACAACACGGATCCACCAATTTTCTCTAATCCTCTGTTAAAACAGTACCTCAGAGGGGCTAAAAACATAAGACTGCCCCGTAGAGCACCTACTCCAACTTGGGACCTCAACTTTGTTTTGGAGAAGCTAACGTTACCTCCTTTTGAGCCAGCCATCACAGCAGAATTCAAATATATCTCTTGGAAAACTGTTCTGCTCCTGGCAATAACATCAGCTCAGCACGAAGAGTTTCAGAATTGCAGGCACTAATGGCAGTGGAACCTTTCCTCATTTTCCACCAGGACAGGGTGTCTTTAAGAACTAACCCTACTTTATGCCAAAGGTGGTATCCAGTGTGGCTCTAAACCAAACTATTCACCTGCCAACTTTTTATCCTGAACCACAGAATAAAGGGGAGAGACTACTGCACTCTTTGGACATTCACAGGCAGTTACGCTTTTACTTGGACAAAACCAAAGCTTTCAGAAAATCTATGCAATTATTGGTAGCATATGCTGCAGGAGCACAGGGAAAAGCCATTTCAAAACAGACTATTTCAAAATGGATAGGACATTGTATACGTTTCTGCTACACATACCATGGAAAAACCTGTACCTAGCAGCATCAGATCTCACTCCACCAGGGCAACAGCCACTTCAACTGCCTACCTCAGGGGAGTACCTACCAAGGATATTTTGGAAGCAGCAACTTGGAGTTCTGTACATACCTTCAACAAGCATTACCATCTGCCTCTATACTCTAAATCCAGAGCTGGCTTCACCACTGCAGTGCTGCAGGACCTTTTAGCCACTCCTAATGCCTTATAGAACCAGCCACCCTTTCTCAGCTTTGGGATTCTACCCAAGTGTAATGACTGCAGCAGTGTAACACGATGAACATAGTACAGTTTTGTACCTACCATAAATGTAGATGTTCGAGTGTATACACTGCTGCAGTCCAGGTTACCCTCCCTCCTTCCCCTCTTACTGGCTGATACGTACCTATGTCTTCTACCCTTACTACCTATGGGGAGTATTTGCTGGTAACTGTAAGTTGTTTTTTGCTTCTATTATGTATGTTTTATTAGCAATTGGAATTGCCTACCTATTTAGAGGCACCTGACATCTGGGGCAAGAAAAACTGAAGAAAATGGCGTCGGCTGCATCTTATATACCCCTGGCGCACTGACGTCAGGGAGGAGGCAACAGCAACCGACGCCGGACCAAGACTTTGGAACTCAGGCCGACTGGGGAACTGCCTGACAGCAGGATAACCCAAGTGTAATGACTGCAGCAAGTGTATACACTCGAACATCTGCATTTATGGTAGGTACAAAACTGTACTATGTCTCTACCTTGTATGGGTCCGGAGCTGCTGAGCGGGCACCGGCTTCCGAGGAAGTTCTTCGCACTACCGATACTGAACACAAACCAACAACTTCTATTGCATCTTCAGTTCTTTCTAAAACTACCAAGTTTCTAAGGCCCAGGGTACGAACTACGCCTAAAAAACGACCTAAGCTCAAGCACCTGCTTCCATGCGTCAATCTCAAATGCTTAAAATGGCAGAAGACCATATTATGCTTATTAGGGGAAGCCACGCTACCCCTTCCAAAAGAAACTGACTTGTCCCCAGTAGTTATATCTGAACAGGAGTACGATGACTCTGAGGATGTTCTTCGTGTTTCATTGTTGCAGTCATCACACTTTGGTTATCCTGCCAGGGGTAGCCCTCAGTCGGCCCGAATACCAGAGGCTTATTTTTGCATCGGTTGTTGTCATTCCAGGACTGACGTCAGGTCGTCAGTGGTATAAAATCAGGCAGCCAACACCATTACATCAGTCTTTCTTGCCATGGATCCCGAAGCAAAAGTAGTTCACACGAGTGCCGGTAGGCCGCTACCGGAGTTTTCGTTTCCAAATTGAAGTTGAAGTTTTCTAAAGCTAAGTACCCCATTGGGGATCCTTTTTTCTTGCTCTAACCGATGCCAGAAAAAGTTAACAATTGTCTCGCTTGTGGAAAACAAATACCACACAGATTTCCAATCTTACTGCATCACCTGTTTAGGCCCAGACCACTACGTCCCCCTCTGTCAGTTTTGTGCTTTGTTCAATGCCAGAACTATGTCATCAGGCCATTATTGTAGCTAAATATTTTCGCTCTATCTCCATATTCCAAAATGGCTTTGGTAAGCCATCCGACTACTGATGATCTGAAAAAACATAAGGATAAAGACCGAGACAGACCTCACAGGTCCAAAGCTGCCGACGACGCTTCCATTAAGCTAGTTGCCAGTTCACTGGTCCTCAGTGAAGCACTTTCTCAGCCCCTGGCACCCGCTTCTGTGAATTTGCAGGCCGCTACTGAGACCCGTTTGGAGTCCGGTATGACGCGAGACTCTTCTTTGACTAAGGATCCTGCAGATGTCTCTACCTTGGATGGGTCCGGAGCCGCTGAGCAGACACCGGCTTCCGAGGAAGTTCTTCGCACTAACGATACTTGACACAAACAGACGACGACTTTCGCGTCTTCAGTTCTTTATAAAACTACTGAGTTTCTAAGGCCCCAGGGTATGAACTATGCCTAAAAAAAATGACCAAAGCTCAAGCACCTGCTTCCATGCCTCAATCTCAAATGCTTAAAATGGCTGAAGACCTTATATTGCTTATTAGGGGAAACCAGCCTACCCCTTCCAAAAGAAAGAGACTTGTCCCCAGCAGTTTTATCTGACCAGGAGTTCGATGACAGCTTTCTGAATATGAAGACATGCAACCCTTGTCTACTTATGAGGATTCAGATGCAGAGGAATCCATTCCTTCTGCTTCTCCTCCAGAGGATTTTTCATTTGGTGAAACATTACATACTTTAAGGGAGCATTTCCAATGGGAGTGTCAGGACTATACTCAGTCCAAAAAGAGACTCTGGGAATTCATGGATTTACCACAGCACAGACCTTTAACCATTCCTCCTGTCCTGGATGTTGTGGATGATGTTTTTATGGAATCCAGTTTAACACGTGACACCCTTCTTCCTGCTCCCAGGAAGCCTGATGGGTATTAGAGTCCCCTGACTCTCTCAAATTTCTTTTCCAGAATCCTACTGCTGACCCAGAGGTCATCTCCTAAGGACCTAAAGGAATAAAAGCAACCACAGCTAAGAATCCCACCCCCTCGGACAGGGATTCCCCAAGCTTTAGACAGATGGAGTAAAAAAGTATACACCTCTGCAACTCTTGCCATTAGAGCACTAAATTGTCAGTTCCACATGCTGAAATACCAGCAACATACTATGGAACTCCTTAAACAAAAAATATCGTAGCTTTGACACCCCTACTAGCATCCTGCAGGGCAGCAGTCACAGGTGTTCTGTACTCTGAAGACATGCTTGGCTTAGGGAACAGACCTTGCCAGACCATGTCAAATCAAAACTTTTGGACGCACCATTGAACAAAGTCAATTTGTTTGGCAGCAAGGCAGAAGAGGTCTTAAAAAAGATGGAAGAAAAAGCTAAATCTGTGCAAACAGACTTCTTGCAGGTCAAGCCTCCAAGGTTCAGTAGGCATTGCCCCTCCAAGCACTGGTCCTTTCCGTCCCCCTCAAGACCAGCTCAGACAAGACCTAGGGGAGAAGCAGACACCCTAGACACCAGTCCCAGGGAATGCAGAGATCTAAGCAGTGGAGTTCCTCCACTTCAAAAACAGGGAGTGCTAAGCCACCCCCTTATGGAAAGAGCTCACAATGACTTTACACCTCCACCCCTTACCTCTGCCAACCTGCTTATGCCCCTAGGAGGAAAACTCTCCTCCCATACAAACAACCGGGCCTCTATTACCAACGACCAATGGGTCCTCAACGTAGTGTCCCAGGGATACAAATTTTATTTCCACACACTACCTACCCCAAAAGGTTTCCCAGATCTTCCTCCAGACCAGTGGGCAGGGGCACAAAACCAAGTCCATTCCCTGCTCTCTCTGAGGGCAATACAGCCTGTTCCTGTACACCAGATAGGCCAAGGTTTCTATTCCAGGCTTTTCCTGGTACCCAGAAAAGAGGGCACCTGGTGCCCAATCCTCGATCTATCAATTCTAAACACTTTCCTGGTGATACCAAAATTCAGAATGCTCACCCTCCAGCAGCTTCTTCCTATGCTATCCAAGGATGCTTGGTTAGTCACCCTAGACCTAAAAGAGGCCTATCTGCAGATCCCAATCAGGTGTTCCTGCAGGAAATATTTGTTTCAGAGCAGGATCTATGCACTTTCAGTACTCTGCACTTCTCTTTGGCTTATCCACTGCTCCCAGAGTTTTCACAAAATGCCTTGCTTCAGCCATTGTTTTTTGCAGACACAAGAGTATTCACATCTACCCCTACTTAGACTGCCTGATTCAGGTAGACAGTCAGGAAAAGCTGATACAGCACCTGACCTTTGTAAAGCACCTACTGACCTCTCTGGGGTACACTATAAATGAAAAGAAATCCAAACTAGTACCCACTCAACAAATTGCATTCCTGGGAGCAAGCTTGGACAGTTTCCCAGATGGCATTTCTTACTCCAGAAAAACAAGCCTATCTGACAGGCTATTTCTCTCAGCTAGCTGCCAGAACCTAGTTATCCGCAAGGAAAATCCTGCAAACTCTAGGGTTCATGGCCTCCTGCATTGTACTCATTCCATATGCCAGACTGCATATGAGGAAACTACAGTGGTACCTAAAAAGCCTTTGGTGTCAACACTCTCAGGACCTGGAAACTGTCATACCTATGATACCCTGTCTAAGGAAAGATTTTCTTTGGTGGTCAGCAGCATGCAACCACAACAAGGGACTTCCCTTCTCACAAACCCCATGCTGCCCAGACTCTTACCACAGACACATCAGACTATGCCTGGGGTGCACACCTGGACGCCAGGTGCATTCATGGCCATTGGAGCCCAAATCAAATACATCTGCACATCAACCAAAAAGAGATGGTAGCTGTTCAGCATGCCCCGACAGCTTTCAGACCCTTACTCTCCCTGGGGCCTCTAGTGATCAAAACAGACAACACCACAGTGATGTGTTATATCAGCAAGCAGGGAGGGACTCACTCTTATCCTCTCTGCAGGCTCGCCATGACCCTTTGGCACACGGCCTCAGCCATGCAAATACACCTGCTAGCACAATTCCTACCACGCTCCCTAAACTCTGGCAAACAACTTAAGCAGGAACCTGCTAACGCCACACGAGTGGCAGCTAGACCACAGGACCTTCAACCTTGTAACCCAGAAATGGGGCACCCTGAAGGTGGACCGCTTTACCTCCCACTCCAATTGTCAGCTCAGCAAATTCTGCACCAGGGAACCTCACAGCAAGGCCTGGAAAGTGGATGCTCTATCCTTCCAATGGGTAAACCTCGCAATCTATGCAGTTCCCCCTCTACCACTCATTTCAATGGTACTGCTCAAAATAAGGGAGGAAAAACCAAGGGCAGTCTTGACTGCCCACGCCAGTACTGGTACACACTGCTGCGTGCAGCCTGTCACCCCTGCCACCATGGCACCTACCTCAGATCCCAACACTCCTGACCCAGAAGAATGGAGAATTCATGCATCCACAATTGCAGACCCTGAACCTGGCAGCTTGGGTTATTCCCTGACCTCTCCTCAAGCTGCCAGCCTAAGCAAACAAGTCCAGGATGTTATACATAAGGCCAGACGCCCCAGCACTAGAAAATCCTATGCTGACAAGTGGAAAAAGTTTTGCACCTGGATCCAGGCTAAGTGAGCCGAAACAGCACAGCCCTCCCTTCCTTTCATCCTGGATTACCTAGCAGACCTACTACACAGGGTCTTTCCTTCTCTTCTATTAAAATTCATGCCTCAGCCATCTCTGCTCATTACAGCACAGAGCCACCTCTCTTCTCACACCCTCTCATCAAACAGTTCCTAAGAGGGGCTAACAACTTAAGGACACCCAGAAGAGCTCCTACCCCAGCTTGGGACCTTAACTTTGTGGTGGAAAAGCTCACCCTACCCCCTTTAGACCCTGCAGCTTCAGCAGAGTTAAAAGTCCTCTCTTGGAAAACAACCTTGCTTCTGACCATCACTTCAGCTAGAAGAGTTTGAGCTACAGGCACTCATGGCTGTAGAGCCCTTCATCATTTTCCATGCTGACAGGGTCTCACTCAGGACTAACCCATCCTTCATGCCTAAAGTGGTGTCCAGTGTGGCTCCAAACCAATCCATTAATTTGCCCACCTTTTTCCCTAACCCACAAAACAAGGGGGAAAGGAGTCTGCACACCTAGATGTGCACAGACAGCTCAGATTCTATCTGGATAGGACTAAATCTTTTAGAAAAACTGACCAATTGCTAGTCCGCTTCGCAGCAGGGGCAGAGGGCAAGGCCGTATCCAAACAATCAATCTCCAAATGGATAGCACACTGCATCCATTTCTGCTACAAACAGCATGGAAAACTGCCTCCAAAGGGGATCAGGACGCATTCCACCAGGGCAACCTCCACCTCTGCAGCTTTTCTCAGAGGGGTCCCCACCAGAGACATCCTGGAGGTTGCAACATGGACATCTGTTCATACCTTCACCAAGCATTACCATCTGCCTATCTTCTCCAAATCCAGTGCAGGCTTTGCCACCGTAGTCACACTTACCATAAATGTTGATGTTCGATTGTGTTCACTGTTGCAGTCCTGGTTTCCCACCCTCCATCCCCCTTCTCTCTCTCTCTCTCTCTCTCTCTCTCCTTGCAGGGAGTTTTTGGTATTTACTTTCTAGTGGTGGTGGTCTTCCACCATAATTTAGCTCCCTATTTGGGGGGTGTCCTGACAGTGGGGGCAAGAAAAACTGATGTAATGGTGTCGGCTGCCTGATTTTATACCACTGATGACCTTACATCAGTCCTGGAGTGACAGCAACCGACGCAGAAATACTAAGTCTCTGGTATTCGGGCTGACTGAGGGGGCTACCCCTGGCAGGATAACCCAAGTGTGATGACTGCAACAGTGAATACACTCGAACACTTACATTTGTGGTGAGTGTACAGACATCTAAAGCTAAGTACCCTGTTGGGGATTTCGTTTTTTGCTATTGCTTGAGCTTGGTTTGCTGTCCCCCCTATTAGCCAATGTCTGCTAAGAAGGGAAAATGCCAGTGTGGAAGTCAGATTCCGCATAAAGACTCTCATGACCATTGCGTTTTTTGCCTAGGCTGAGAACACAACCATACCTCTTGTCCAGTTTCCTAATCCTTCATCCTAAGGACGCTCAGAAGCCATCTTGCCCTTAATCTTTACTTAGAAAACCAGAGGCTAAAGAAATTGGTGCTTAGGATGGATCCAGAGTCAGCCACCCAGGCGGAGCCTCCACGCAAAAAGGCCAAGTTGTCATGGCCTACTACTTCTGCCCCTCTGCTGTCGGACACACTGCCAACTTTCGATTTAGGAGTTGAGGGGCGTTCGTTAGTCGTCTGCTTTTTCAACTCCCCTCAAGGAAGCTTCTGAAGTAATGGCAGTCACATCCACGAAGGCAGCTCAGACGTTTCTTTCTACCGATGTTGAGGGGGAACCAGGCCTCACTGGACACCTGACTGGGATTCAGAACCTGAAACCCCAGCTCCAACAAAGGCCCCTGAAACTAGGTGTTCTCCCAAGACAACTCCTTTGAAAAGGGAACAGAAAAGTAAACATTTAGCTCCCTTTGCTGAGGAATTACCTGACTGACAATCCGTCACTCAATCCTTGATGCAGGCCTTTATGGCCCTTAAGAATGGTGGAGGGTGAAGAGGCTGAAAGCCTGTTCTCAGCCCTAGGCCTGCCTCTGCTACTTCAATTCAACTTCCCACTTATGTAGGAGAAGAGGAGGAGGATGTTTATTCATTCGATGAGTCAGTTACTTACTCATCACAGATTGCCTCTCCATTGGAATATTCCCATGATGAGGAATCCATAGAAGAGTCCTCTCACCCAGAGGACATCACCTTTTGGGAGACCATTGCCAAAATTAAAATATTTCAAATGGGATACTTCCCAAATGACACACTCGAGAGATATTTTGAATTACTACAAATAGAATCTTCCTCTCCATCTGCCATCCCACCAGTTATACCTGCTTATCTGGATGCATTTACTTCAGCATCAAAAAATCCTGATTCACAGCCACCTTGCCCCTAAGAGACCTGGCAGATGTTCATGTTTCACTGTTGCAGTTATCATACTTGAGTTATCTGCCTGCAGGTAGCCCTCAGTCGGCCCGAATACCAGAGACTTAGTATTTCTGCATCTGTTGCTGGCCTCCAGGACTGACGTCAGGTCATTGGGGTATAAATACAGGCAGCCGACACCATTACCCCAGTATTCTTGCCGAGGAGCTCGAAGCAGTTGGCAAGTGCCGGTTGGCCGCTACCTGAATTTTTGTTTACAAATTGAAAAATCCTGAAGTCTTCTAAAGCTTAAGTACCCCATTGGAGATACTTTTATCTTACTATAACCGATGACAGAAAAAGTTAATTATCTTGGCTGTGGAAAGCAAGTACCACACACAGATTTTCATTCTTACTGCGTCACCTGTTTAGGCCCAGACCACGACGTACCTCGCTGTTGGTTTTGTGCCATGTTCAACACCCAAACCATTCGTCGTTGGGCTGTCATCACTAAATTCTTTCGCTGTCTATCTCTGTATTCTGAAATGGCTTCGGTAAGCCATCTGACTACCGATATTCAAAAAAAGTAAGGATAAAGACGGAGACAGACCGCATAGGTCCAAAGCTGCCGACGATGTTTCCATTAAGCTAGTTGCCAATTTTCTAGTACTCAGGAGCTTTTGCAGCCCCTGATGCTTGCTTCTATGGATTCGCAGGCCTCTACCGAGACCCATTCGCAGTCAGGTATGCCACAAAACTCTTCCTTGACTATGGAACTTGAGGATGTTTCTACCTTGGGTGAGTCTGGAGCCGCTGTGCAGGCACTGGCTTTTGAGGCAGTTCTTCGCACTACCAATGTTCGACTCAAACAGACGACTTATTTTTTTATCTAAAACTGCAGAGTTTCTTAGGCCAAGAGTACTCGCTAAGCCTAGAAAACCGGCCAAAGCGCATGTATCTCCTCCCATGGCACAACGACAAATGCTTAGAATGGCAGAAGACATCATTATGCTGATTAGGGGAAATCAGCCTTCCCCTGCTAAGAGGAAAAGAGACCAGTCCCCCGTAGCTTCAACAGACATGGAGTCCGGTGACTGAGGTGTCTGATTATGAAGACATGCCCTTATCTGCTTATGAGGATTCAGATGCAAATGAATCCATTTCCTCTGCCTCTCCTCCAGAGAAGTTTTCTTTTGGTGAAACATTGCATACTTTGAGAGCATTTCCACTGGGAATGCCAAGACTATCTTCAGTCCAAAAAGAGACGTAGAGAATTCCTAGATTTGCTACAGCATAGGCCTTTAGCAATACCCCCTGTCCTGGAGGTGGTGGTTGATTTTATGGAATCCAGTCTTACTCCGGATACTTTACCTCCTGCCCCTAGGAAACCAGACATGTACTACAGAGTACCTGACGCTCACAAATTTATTTTCAAGAATCCTACTGCTGACTCCGAGATCATTTCCCAGGGGCCTAAAGGTATCAAGGCAACTACAGCCAAGAAATCCCTCCCCTTCAGATAGGGATTCCAGAGCTTTGGACAGATGGGGTAAGAAGGTATATACCTCTGCTACTCTTGCTATTAGGGCATTGAATTGTCAGGTTCATATGCTGAAGTACCTGCAACATGTTATGGAACTTAAACAAAAAGGGGCAACATTTACATACTGTGCAGAAAATAAGGAATTGCAGGGACTTGTGCACTCTGCAAGCCAAGTCAGCAAGCATACTTTGCAGTGTGGCTTTGACGCCCTAGAAGCATCTTGCCGGGCAGCAGTCACTGGTTCTGTACTGAGAAGACATGCTTGGCTCAAGGAGCAGACCTTGCCAGACCATGTCAAATCAAAGTTACTAGACTCTTCTTAGAGCAAGGACAGTTTGTTTGGCAACAAAGCAGAAGTGGTTCTTAAAAAGATGGAAGAAAAAGCTAAGTCTATGAAGACTGTTAAAGAATTCTTGCAAGTGCAAACCCCTAGATTCAGTGGGGATTGCCCTTCCAAACACTGTTCTTTTCCAGCCCCCTCCAGACCGTCTCAAACCAGACCCAGGTGAAACAGACCACCCAGACTACAGTTTCAGGGGATGCAGAGATCTAAGCAGTGGAGTACCTCCACCCCAAATCAGGGAGTGGTAAGTCACCTACTTATGGAAAAAACTCCCAATGACTCCTCTACTCCACTCCCCACCTCTGCCCAATTGCTTGTGCCCCTAGGAGAAAAACTTGCCCTTCATGCAAAAAACTGGATGTTCATCACACCAGACCGATGGATCCTCAACATTATATCCCAGGGGTACAAATTTTACTTCCCACTCACTGCCAACCCCAAGAGGGTTTCCAGACCTTCCTCCAAACCAGTGGGCAGAGACTCAAAACCAAGTTCTATCCCTGGTCTCCATCAGAGCTATTCAGCCAGTTCCAGTGGAACAGATAGGTCAAGGATTCTCTTCCAGACTCTTCCTGGTACCCAGAAAAGAGGGCTCTTGGCACCGAATCATGGATCTTTCAATTCTCAAGACCTTCCTGGTGGTACCAAAATTAAAAAAAAAATGCTTACCTGCAACAGCTTCTACCTATGCTAGCCAAGGATGCCTGGTTAGTCACCCTAGACTTAAAAGAAGCCTGTCTGCACATCCCTGTAAGGGAGTCATGCAGGAATTATCTGTGTTTCAGGGCTGGATCTATGCACTATCAGTTCTCTGCACTTCCTTTTGTCTTATCCACTGTGCCCAGAGCATTCACAAAATGCCTGGTTCCAGCCATTCATACTGCAGGCAGAGAAATATCCAAATTTACCTGTACTTGGACGACTGCTTGATTCAAGCGGACAGTCAGGAATTGCTGTTGCAGCACCTGACATTTGTGAAAAACCTTCTCACTTCCCTGGGGTACACCATCAACGAAAAGAAATTAAAACTGGTACCCAGTCAAAAGATTGTATTCCTGGGAGCAAGCTTGGACACAACATCCCAGATGGTATTCCTCACTTCAGTGAAGCAAGTCTATCCGACAGCCTACTTCAAACTAATGGCCACCAGAACTCACCTATCTGCAAGAAAAATACTGCAGGCTCTAGGGTTCATGGCCTTATGTGTACTGCTAATTCCATTTGCAAGACTGCATATGAGGAAACGTCAATGGTACTTAAAAAGTCTTTGGTGCCAACATTCTCAGGACCTAGAAACAATCCTCTTATCCTATCCTTCTATCATACTCTGTCTATGGACAGAGTTCCTTTGGTGGGCAGAAGCATGCAACCACAGCAAGGGGACACTACCCTTTACTCAACCCCACGCCGCCCAGACCCTTACCACAGATGCATCAGACTATGCCTGGGGAGCACACATGGACGGCAAGTGCATTCAGGGCCACTGGAGCCCAAGTCAAATTCATCTGCACATAAACCAAAAAGAGATGCTAGCAGTGCAGCACGCTCTAACAGCTTTCAGATCCCTTCTCTCGCCAGGACACCTGCTAATAAAAACAGACAACACTACAGTTGTGTGGTACATCAGGCAGGGGGGAACCCACTCTGCAGGCTAGCCATGGCCCTGTGGAACACAGTTTTGGACATGCAGGTCCATCTGCAAGCTCAATTCCTGCCAGGCAAACAAAACTCACTGGCAGACAACTTGAGCAGAAATCTTCTAGACCTGCACGAGTGGCAATTAGAGCCCAGCACCTTCAACCTTCTGATTCAGAAATGTGGGACCCCAGAGGTGGATCTCTTTGCTTCCCCTGCAATCACTAGCTCAGCAAATTCTGCTCCAGGACACCTCACAGCAGGGCCTGGAAAGTGGATGCCCTGTCCTTCCAGTGGGTAAGTCTCTCAATCTATGCCTTTCCCCCTCTGCCCCTTCTCTCAAGAGTATTGCCCAAGATAAGACAGGACAGACCAAGGACAGTTCTGATTGCCCCGGACTGGCCATGCAAGTATTGGTACCCACTCCTGCGCAGACAGTCACCGGTGCCACCTTGGCACCTACATCAGAACCCAACCCTGCTCTCTCAGCAGGGGGGGACAGATCTTGCATCTGCAACTACAAACCCCAAGTCTTGCAGCCTGGCTTATTCCTTGAATTCTCTCCCAGTAACCAGCCTAAGCAAGCAGGTGCTGGATGTCATCCTTGAAGCCAGAAGAACCCAGTACAAGGAAATCCTATGCTGATAAGTGGCAAAGGTACTGCTCCTGGATTCAGTCTAAAGGAGAGAACACAACTCTGCCCTCCCTGCCTCTGATCCTGGTTTACTTAGCAGATATACTCCACAGAGGCCTATCCTCCTCCATTAAGATCCATGGCTTTGCCATTTCGGCTCATTACAGCACTGAGCCACCTCTTTTCTCTCACCTTCTTATGAAACAATTCCTGAGAGGGGCAAACAACTTAGGGCCGCCAAGGAGAGCACCCACCCCTGCTTGGGACCTTAACTTTGTCCTGGAAAAGCTCACGCTACCCCCTTTTGAGTCTGTAGCATCAGCAGAGTTAAAATTCCTCTCTTGGAAAACAGCCTTGCTTCTGGCCATCACTTCAGCTAGAAGAGTGTCTGAGCTACAAGCATTTATGGCTGCGGAACCCTTCATTATTTTCCATGCTGACAGGGTTTCCATCAGGATTAACCCGTCCTTTATGCCTAAAGTGGTGTCCAGTGTGACTCTCAACCAAACTATCCATTTGCCAACTTTCTTCTCTGTTCCTCAAAATAAAGGCGAATAGATCCTGCACTCCTTCGACATGTACAGACAGCTCAGATATTACCTGGATAGGACTAAGCCCTTCAGGAAATCTGACCAGTTGCTAGTCAGCTTTGTACCAGGGGCAGAGGGCAAGGCCATTTCAAACAAAACAATTTCCAAATGGATAGCACACTGCATACATTTCTGCTACAAGCACCATGGGAAACCAACCTCTCAGGGGGTCGGAGCACATTCCACTAGGGCAAATTCTACCTCTATAGCATTCCTCAGGGGAGTCCCTACCAGGGACATCCTGGAAGCTGCTACCTGGAGTTCTGTACACCTTCACCAAACATTACCACCTTGCCTATCTTTTCCAAATCCAGGGTGGGTTTTGCAACAGCAGTCCTGCAGGGCATACTAACCAGCCCAAACTCTTGTTGACTGCCTCCACCCTTTTTCAGCTTTGGGAATCAACCCAAGTGTGATGCCTGTGACAGTGAAACACGAAGAACATAGTACAGTTGTGTACACTTACCATAAATGTACATGTTCGAGTGTATTCACTGTTGCAGTCCTGGTTTACCTCCCTCCAGCCCCATGTCTCTCTCTCTCACCTCTCTGTCTAAAACTCATCCCTTTCAGGGGTATTGATATTTACTTTTACTGATGTTTTTTTCCCCACCATAACTTGGCTCCCTATTTGGGGACTCCTGACATTTGGGACAAGAAAAACTGATGTAATGGCATCTGCTGCCTGTTTTTATACCCCTCACGTCAGTCCTGGAGCGACAGCAACCGACGCAGAAATACTAAGTCTCTGGTATTCGGGCCGGCTGAGGGCTACGTGCAGGCAGATAACCCAAGTGTGATGACTGTGATTAATACCCTCCTCATCCCTTTTACCTACTGACAAGGACAGTAAGAATATAGACAGGATAGGCAAGAAGGTTTATACCTCCTCCACCCTAGCCTTCAGAGCTGTCAACTACCAAACTCGTATGATAAAATATGCCTTGGACTTAGTATCCCAAGCTTCTAATCTCCTGTCCTCCTTGCCTGACTCCCCTAACAAGACAGAGGTAGCATCAAAACTGTCCCTGACTTTAAGTGGCCAGGCATTCAATTAGATGCAGTTATGATGCAGCAGAGGCCTCTGCAAGGTCTGCTGCTTCCACATCAGTGCTACGCAGATATTCTTGGCTTCGCCTTCAACCCCTGCCGGAGGACTTAAAGTCCAAAATTCTTGATGACTCTCTTGACCACAACCTCCTGTTTGGGAAACGGTCTGCAGAACTCTTTAAAAACCTTCAGGAGAAAAGCAAGGAGCTTCAAGATATTAAACACCATGTTCTTCGTGTTTCACTGTTGCAGTCATATTTGGGCAATCTGCTCTCAGGTTGCCCTCAGTCAGCCTGATTAACAAGTTTTGGGTCCTGCGTCGGTTGCTGTCCCTTCTTCAATGACATCAGGTCGTCAGGGGTATAAAACATGCAGCCGACGCCATTACATCAGTCTTTCTTTCTGTGTGGTGCCCAAAGCAGAAGCAGTTCGGAAGTGCTGGTCGGCAGACTCCTGAAATTTTCGTTTTCGAGTTTCAGAACCGAAGTCTTCAACTTAAAGTTAAATACCCCTTTGGGGAAACTTTTTCTTGCTCCTTTCCGATGTCAGTAAAAGTTAATAATTGCATTACTTGTGGAAAGCAAATACCACAAAGATTTTCATTCATACTGTATTCCTTGCCTAGGCCCTGACCACGACATACCTTGCTGTCATTTTTATGCTTTATTTAATCAGCGTACTATCCATCGTCGGTATATTTTTGCCTCTAAATACTTCGGTTCTTGGTTTAATTATCCAGAAATGTCATCTGTTAGCCATCCAACTACCGGGATTCCGAAAAAACGCAAAGATAAAGACAGAGACAGGCCACCGAGGTCCAAAACTGCCGACAAAGCTTCCAGGTTTCAGTCCCAGGGGACTCTCAGAGCTAAGTAGTGGGGGACCTCCACTTCCAAATCTGGAAATAAGACACCCCCCTATGGTAAACAGTCTCAATGACTTCCCTTTAAAATTCCCAAGCACTTATCTTTTGACCGCCCCTTTGGGGGGAAAGATTGCTTTTCATGCAAAGAACTGGGAACTCATAACCCAGGACAAATGGGTTTTAAATATAGTGTCCCAGGGATACAGATTTCATTTCCACACATTGCCAACACCAAATGGGTGGCCAGACCTGTCCCCAAATCAGTGGGCAGAGGCTCAAAAACAAGTACTTTCCCTCTTAAGCATGGGGGCTATTCATCTGGTACCAGAAGAGGAAAAGGGACAAGGTTTCTACTCCAGACTTTTTCTGGTACCAGAAAAGACAAATCATGGCATCCAATCCTGGACCTGTCTACTCTAAACACCTTTCTGGAGATTCCAAAATTCAAGATGCTGACTCTTCACCAATTACTTCCTATGCTAGGGAAAGATGCCTGGTTGGCAACACTAGATTTAAAAGAAGCATACCTGCACATCCCAATCAGGGAATCTTGCAGAAGATACCTACGCTTCAAAGCAGGCTACATGCATTATCAGTTCTCTGCACTGCCCTTTGGCTTGTCTACTGCACCCAAAGTATTCACAAAGTGCCTGGTAACAGTTATTGAATTTTGCAGGCAAAGAAGTATTCAAATATACCCATACCTGGACGATTGTCTAATTCAGGCAGAAAACCAGGGCATACTTTTAAATCCTCTGGCGATTGTAAAAAGGGTTCTAACTTGTCTTGGGTACACCATAAACGAAAAGAAATCACAACTGGTACCCTGTCAAATTGCATTCCTGGGTGCAAGCTTGAATACAACTGCCCAGATGGCTTACCTCACGCCAGACAAGCAAATTCATTTGGTAACCTACTTCAAACACGTGGCCACAAAAACCCTGCTATCTGCAAGACAAATACTGCAAGCCTTGGGGTTCCTGGCCTCCTGCATTCTTCTAATTCCATATGCAAGACTGCATATGAGGTAACTACAGTGGTATCTAAAAAGTCTATGGAGTCAGCATTCTCACAGCCTGGAAACAATGATTCCTGTCATACCTTGCCTACGCCTGGAGTTTGTCTGGTGGGCAGAGGCCTGCCATCAAAACAAGGGACTACCATTCACACTACCCCCTGCTGCCCAAACCCTAACTACAGATGCATCAGACTATGCATGGGGGGCTCACTTGGCAGGGAAGTGCATTCAGGGCAAATGGAACCCAAATCAAATGCACCTACATATCGATCAAAAAAATGTTAGCTGTACAGAATGCTCTGACAGCCTTCAAGGACTACATTCTTCCAGTACAACTAATGGTAAAGACTGACAACACCATGGTTATGTGGTACATAAACAAGCAGGGGGGGTACACATTCCTACCCCCTCTGCAGATTAGCCATGGCATTGTGGAACACAGCCTTGAGCTACCAAGTGCACCTACAAGCTCCATTCCTGCCAGGAAAATTGAATACACTGGCAGACGGACTAAGCAGAATCCTCATGGACCCACACGAGTGGAAACTGGAACCCAGGATTTTCAATATGTTGACAAGCGAATATAGATCTGTTTGCCTTCCCCCAGAACTACCAGTTGGACAGGTTTTGCACAAGGGCTTCCCACAAATAAGCCTGGAAAGTGGATGCTCGGTCCTTCAGCTGGAAAAACCCATCAGTCTACGCCTTCTCCGCACTGCCTCTGTTCTCCAAATTTCTACTAAAAGCCAAACAGGACAAACCAATGATGATCTTGATTGCTCCAGACTGGCTGCGCCAACACTGGTAACCCCTCCTGCGCAGTGTGTCACAGTTATCTCCATGGCATCTGCCTCAGACCCCTTCCCTGCTGTCTCAGCAGGAGAACCAAATTCTGCACCCTCCACTTCCAACATGTAACCTTGCAGCCTGGCTAATCACTTAAATTCACCCCTATCATCCCTCCGCAAACCTGTGATGGATGTAATCTTAGAGGCAAGGGGACCTAGTACTAGAAGATCTTATGCTGAAAAATGGAAAAGATTCTGTGCCTGGAACCAGTCTCAAGGGATGAGCACAGCAGTGCCCAATTTACCTCAGATTTTACAATACTTAAGTGAGATGCTTCACAAGGGCCTGTCCTTTTCTTCTATTAAAATCCGCTCCTCAGCCATTTCAGCTCATAACACAGAACCTCCCCTCTTCTCTCATCCTCTGCTCAAGCAGTACCTCATTGGGGCCAAAAATTTGAGACCACCCAGGAGAGCTCCATCCCCTGCCTGGGAACCTTAACTTTGTATTGGAGAAACTCACTCTACCTCCTTTTGAGCCAGCTGCTACTGCAGACTTAACATTTCTTTCTTGGAAAACAGCTTTCTTTTTAGCAATCACTTCAGCTAGAATATCATCTGAATTACAGGCTCTTATGGCAATGGAGCCTGTCATCATCTTTCATGTGGACAGGGTGTCACTCGGGACCAGTCCGTCCTTCATGCCCAAGGTGGTATCCAGTGTGGCACTTAATCAGTCCATTCATTTGCCAACCTTCTTTCCCAATTCACAGAACAAAGGGGAACGGATTCTGCATTCCTTGAATGTGCACAGACAACTTAGATTGTACTTGGACAGGAGTAAACCTCAAAGAAAATTGGAACAACTGCTGGTAGCATTTCAAGGCTATTTCAAAGCAAACCATTTCTAAATGGATAAGCCATTTTGTTCATTTCTGGTGTAAGCACCATGGAAACCTATCCCCCTGGGGATCAGATCTCACTCCACCAGGGCTGCATCTACTTCTGCAGCCTTTCACAGAGGTGTTCCTACCAGGGACATCCTAGAAGCTGCTACTGGAGTTCTGTACATACTTTCACCAAGCATTATCATTTGCCGATTTTCTCTAAATCCAGAGCTGGCTTTGCCACTGTTGTCTTGCAGGGCCTTATTGCTGGCCCTAATGCTATATAAACTCCTCCTCCCAACCATAGCTTTGGAATCTACCCAAATGTAATGACTGCAACAGTGAAACACAAAGAACATAGTACAGTTGTGTACACTTACCATAAATGTAGATGTTAGTGTATTCACTGTTGCAGTCCTGGTTGCCCTCCCACCAGCCCCCTAACTTCTTTTGGCAATACCTCTACTTTACTTTACTATGCTTAAAAGCCTTTTTGGTGTATTTGCTTTTTTGCTGGAGGTATATCATTGTACTTTTATATTTAATTGCTTCCCATTAGGGGGGCACCTGACAGCTGGGGCAAGAAACACTGGTGTAATGGTGTCTGCTGCATGTTTTATACCCATGACGTCATGGAAGAAGGGACAGCAACCAATGCAGGAACCAAGACTTTGTTAATCATGCTGACTGAGGGCAACCTGCAAGCAGATTACCCAAATGTAATGACTGCAACAGTGAATACACTCTAACATCTACATTTATGGTAAGTGTACACAACTGTACTTTCTGCTGTCCCCCATTTTTAATACTACAGGAATTACCCAGGTAAGACCACCTTTGTTGGAGGACCCCCTACTCTGCTACTCCTTCCTCTTCCTAACATTGGAAAGGAGCCAGGAGACAGACCACTTCCAGACCAGCTTCCTCTCAACCTACCCAAAGACAGCCCTTTCCTGACAGAAGTGGCTCCAACAACCCGTGACTGCCTTGCTCACCTCCCCCCCGTCAGCCAGCCTCTCCCACAACCTACCCCTTTGGAGAACCATCACCCACTTTCTACTTTTTCTGGCAGAAGTACAAGGATCTTATTTACTTGGGAAGAAAGACACCCTCCAAATTCCATTCCATTAGAGAACCAGATTCAAAGGACTCCAGGGAATCTTTACAGGATTCGCTGAACCAGGGAACTGAGACCCAAAATTCTGGACCTGACAAGAAGAGTTCCAATTTTTTTAGAACTGCTCCTGGAGGCTAATTCTTTTATTCCCTTTTGCATCCATTCCATTCCATGGATTCTAGAGATGGCTGCCAATGGACCCACATACAGTCCTGGGAGGTCCTCCACATGTCAACATGACAGAAACTGTTTTCACTTCTCTGTTCCTTGGTTTACCTACCGCATCTTATGTTTACAACATTGCCCTTTGGTTTAGCAATAACCGGGTGCAGAAACTGCCTGAGTTCAAATAACCAACCCTACTCCTTCAGATGATCCTACCCTAGAAAGAGGACATCCTAAAACCATTCTGTAGCTCACATAACACCAACAGGTTCACACCTCACCCACACCACACCCGAGTCAACCCCACCACCCCAACTCAAGGACAAAATTTTTGGGGGCAGGCATTTTCAGGGCAGGGATGATGCAGGTCCCCCTCCTGCTGGCCTCGTAAGGCCTTATGCTGGGTATGCACCTAGCCACCCAGAGATGAATGCAGGGATGGTGCTTGAGATTTGCAGTGGCTGTAGTCCTCCATTAAAACCATCCATTAGAAATTCATTACTCCCCTTTATCTCATTCTTAAGGTGCCTCAAGCAGAATTAAGGTGGTGGATACAACATTCACCCACCACCCAGGCCTTCACACCAACCACACCAATGCATACTGCATACAGACACACACATTGGACCTGGGCTGGGGGCTAGAAGAAGAGAATCAGCACCGGACTGAAAAAAATATCAATATGGAAAAATCAATATGAGGGAGGAGATGACTCCCAGCCTTTTTCTCCCAATCCTCTTTCTCCCAATCACCGGGTCCTTCACAGACAATATCACAGTCATGTGATACTTCATGTTCAAGAGCAAACAAGGAGGGATCCCATAAGGGATAGCAATACAGATAGATGACCACTCCTCAAAACAACCCATCCAACAAAGGCATCTTAACCCTGCAATGTAACCGTACAAGCATGCAAAAATGCTACTACCAATGCTTCAATGCTAGAAGTTTAAACCTCAAAAATCGAGGCACTCAGGCAACTAAAAAAAACGATATTCATATCTGTGCATAACTGACCTAGTTCAAGGCTCTAGAGAGCACCACTGCAATACCAGGCTAAAACTCTTACCACACTTTTTGGCCACCAAACCAAGATCGAAACACTAAAGGTGGATTGTCCATATTCATCAAGGATATTCACACCACCAGGTTAGTTGCCCAACATAATGCATCTGAAATTCTCCAGGTGCAACTAACACTAGGTGAGACTGCAATCCAAATTGTAGCTTGCTACAGATCCCCCACCATGCCCCAAGATTCTCTCTACACCTTTATAAACATGCTGGGAAATATTAATATACAACCAAACACCCTAATACTGGGTGATTTCAACTACCCTGCCGTTAACTGGGAAAACTACTCGTGTACCAACACCTTTGCCCAACGGTTCTTGGAATTCATAAATTCCAATGCCCTGGATCAACTAATCCATAGTCCCACCAGGAGCTCCAGTATCCTAGACCTGGTCATTACCAACATGGGAAATCAATGCTCTACACCTATGGTCACCCCCGCGATCTTCAGGTCAGACCATAAGCTAATCACCCTTAATATCCACATCTCACCCCCACCCCCAGTAAGGAAACCTCCATAAAAAACGTCTCCAAAGCCAACTTCATGCTACTCAAGTCAGAAGTTACAAACTTCATGACACCCATGCAGACGGGAACTGAAAGTTCGACTGATGAGTCCTACACTAAGGCACTGTACGAGCACATCTACTCATGCATGAATCGTGCCATCTCAAATAGAACCAAGATGCTCTCCTCCAAAAAAAGGAAGCCAATCTGGTGGTCCCCTGCCATAAACAAACTTTGCAACAAAAGGAAGAAAGTGTTGCAGAAAAGAGGAAAATCCCAGGATGCAAAAAAACTCCCTTACCAGCCTCAGTAAGAAGCTGAGATCCCTCATAAAATTCTCCAAAGCTAGTTACAAAAATAAAATTGCCAAAGACTCCAAAGACCATCACAAGGCATTCTATAACTATGTCAAGAATCTAAATGGCAATGCTCAGATCTGCTTTGAGCTACAACAGAATGGCATTAAATATACTGATCCCAAGGATATTGCCAATATCCTAGCAGATAGATTCAGTGCTAACTTCACCCCCCTCTCACCCCCTAAATGGCCCATTTCAATACCGGAAGATTGCCAAATTCCGATAACGGCCACACAGGTAAAAAAACGTACACTCCAAAGCTAAGAATACAGCATCCATGGGACCAGATGACATCCCAGGCTGTGTACTACATGTAAACTACAAAATGAACTGGCACCTCACCTAAGTGTCATGCTTAATTATACCCTCACCTCAGGCTTCATGCCCACTGAGTGGCGCACAGCTAGTTATCCCACTCCACAAGGGGGGATCCACCACCCCATCAATCTGACAAGCCTGATCTGCAAGGCCATAGAACGTATTATCACGGAACTTATAAACAAAGACATTGGCAACCTTAAAACACTGGATCCCACCCAACTTGGGTTCATGAAGGGCCGAGCTTGTCTCCTGAACCTGATTGACTTCTTCAAATCAGTCTCCAGAGCCGTGGACGAGGGTAAGGCAAGTCCACACAGCCTATCTCACCAAGGCCTTTGACACCATACCCCACTCTGGAATCATAGATAAACTTACTAAGCTGGGCATTAATCCTTGCGTCACTCGGGTTGCCAACTGGCTTACTGACAGAACCCACACTGTAAAAGTAGCCGACTCCAAATCCAGCTCCAGACAAGTGGAGTACCTCAAGGTTCAGTCCTGGGACCTCTCTTGTTTGGCATCTACTTCTCTGAAGTACAGGCCAACACTAAGGGACTCTGGCTAACAAAGTTCACAGATGACTGCAAACTGGGAGCCATTATTGAATCCCCAAATAATGTCGATACTCTACAAAAGGGCCTTACAGAAACAGATGCTTGGTGCCAGAGCCATGGGCTCAAGCTCAATGCCAAGAAATGTATAGTTATCCCCTTTGGGAAAAAACATGTACCCGTGAATTACCACATAGGTGGCAGTACACTAAATACCGAAAGTGTGATAAGAGACTTAGGGACACAGGTGGACAGTGGTCTCACCTTCAATAACCACATCACCACAATACTCAGGAAATCCTTCTATGTGGCACACCTCATCACTAAGGGCTTTTCATCCAGAAAAAAGGTCATTGTCCCACTGTACTCATCCCTCATTAGACCCATTATAGAATACAACACCCCATTTGGTATTTACCTCTCAAGACATCTGCAACAACTGGAAAGGCCGCAGAAATACCTCACTAAAAGAATCACAGGCCTAAAGCAGATGCCCTATGCTGACCGCCTTAAACTCCAGCTATACTCTGTCGCATATAGTCTACCCTGAGGCGATCTCTGCTTAACATACAAGGCCATGTCAAAGCCAGAGCTGTTGGACATGCTACACTTAAAGAAATCCAAATCCCTCAGAGCCACACGCTCCAGGGATCTAAACCTTGTCATCACAATAAACAAAACATGCTGGAGGGATAGGTTCCTGACCCAGAGACTCCCCAGACTCTGGAATAGACTGCCCATACATGTCAAGCGGAGAGCACCTCTTTGGCCCTCTTCAAAAGGAACCTTGATGACTGGATGGGAGAGAGGAAATTCACCCCAGGGATCATGTCAGTCGCCCTGCTAGACAGGGGTCCAGGGAAGTAAATAGTGTGGAAAGAAATAGCCAGAGAATTGTTATGTCTAGGCTTGTATAGGCCCTAGGGCCGATAGTCTAGTACCAACCTATGAGCCTACATCCCATCCCAAGACAGTCAACAAGCCGATGTCAGCAGATCATCCTCTTTACATCACGAGTGGATGTTGAACAGGGAAGTTTTTCTAGACATGGTCCACCAGTGGGGCACACCAAGTAGATTTGTTTGCCTCCCCCCAGAACAGACTGTTGAAAACATTCTCTACCAAAGACCACTCCCCACTGGCCTGGAGGGCGGACACCTTCAACATTTCATGAAAGGAATGGTTTCTATATGCATTCCCCTCTTCCCTCTCATTCTAAAAGAACTCATGGAGATCAGGAAGGACAAACCAAAAATCTTGCAGGTGACTCCCTACTGGTCAAGGCAGCATTGGTTCCCCCTACTACTGCCCATCTCCAAGCGCAATGACCACAAGATACCCCACAAGGTGGACCTACTCACAGCAGAAGGGAACACTCATTCATACTCACATGCAGATGTTATGCCTAACAATATGGGTGATAAACTTTAATTCCCTTCAGACACCACTACTCTGAGGATGTGCTTTTAGTCCTGAGGAATGCCAGGAAACCTACTACAAGGAGATCCTACATTTCAAAATGGGAAGAATTCTCCAAATGGTGTCTCAAAAGGCATGGGGGATCCCTTTCTACCGAATGTTCCTCTAGTCCTAACTTGTGTATGAACTTATCAAGGCTGGCCTTTCATACTCCTCAGTGAAAGTCCACCTATCTGCAATCTCTGCCTGCTTACCCCTAGACCCCCCACTATCCAGGCTAGTTGTTAAATTGTTCCTGAAAGGGTGTTTCACATCAGACCACCAAGAAAACCCTTCCCACCTCCTTGGAACTTTAAACTTTATCCTAGGTTGGGAGGGTGGCCTAATGGTTTAGGTGTTTGCCTTACAAACACAAGGTGCAGGGTTTGAGTCTCACAAAGGATAATTGGCTAGGCTTAAAATGGCTCGCAAGGGCAGTTAGCCTAGTACTAATCTATGAACCTATGAACTCTTATAATGTGCTTTATTATCTTTTGATGGTTCTCTAGTGAAAGCCTGTTCATAAACCATCCAAATAATGCTAAATACTTAGTCTAGTTTACCATTTTCCTGTAAAATGGATGAGAACAGGTGTAAAAAGTCTGAAAATTGAAAGGCGTGAACCACTATAAGAATTTAGAATAAAAAAGGCATTGCAAGCACCATTAACTTAAGGACTGCTATTTCAGACTTCTAGTTGGAATGTCCATTAATGGCAGCTTCATTCATCTTCTTTATTGAGGGCAGGCCTCAGTTTTGTTAATATTCTGCAAGAAAGATAAGTAGTTAACATTTCACTGACGTTTTCCTTAAATTAGCATTCTCTAATAAATGTTTCTTTAGTAGACTTAAATGCTTTCCACTGTTTAGCTTGGTGTACAAGCATGTGTGAGGGAGAGGGAAACTCTTAATTATAACATGTTTTATAGTGACCTCTGTATAGTAGAGGGATATGGTCCCTCAGCCAGTCAGAACCGTGTTAGAGCTTGCAGCAGGGGTATTATGCTAGTATAAGATCCCTGCTAGAACAGTAACTTTGTAAAATGTTGGTCTAAGGCACCCTAAATTTGATAAGGTAAAAGACTGCAACTCTCAGTTTAGAAACAGAAGTCAACTACTGCATGAACATTTATTGGAAAGATGCAAATGTTAGTCAAAAGTCAAAGTAAACTTTGTTATTCAGACTCCACAAGTGAAACTGACAAAATTACGTTACTCCAGGCTCTGTGCGCAAACATGTAACATATGCAGAAATTCACATTACTACATTTAGACATTCCTGCTACATAATATTTACTGTTTTACATATCGGCAAACATTTATTAAGCTAAAGAGACACTCCATTTATTGCACAGAATTCCACAGCTGCTACTTATTGTACAGGGTTCTGTTGACACTAGTCTAAGGAAACATGGTACTTACTGCACAAAAATTTCACAGCTGTTATTGCACAGAATTCTGTTCTAGCATCAGCAGATATTGCACAGAAATAAGGTTATGCTCTTGTTAGATTAATGGCACAGTGTATTTAAGACCGTTTAAGGTTACTGTATGCAAGTATGCTTCTCACTCGTCCTATTACCCACTGTCCCTGATGTCAAGTGAGATGTAGGTTGCTACTGGAGTTCACTGTGCTGATGGTCAGGGGATAGAAGCTTCTACTAAATCTGGCCATTTTGCAGTGTATGCTATGATAATGCCTCCCAGATGTTAGGTGCAGGAACAGTCTATATATAGTGAGAGTGTAGTCCATAACTGTTTTCCTGGCTCTGTTGAGACAAGACTAGTGCAAGTCTTGAATAGACTTTAGAGTGGTCCTGGTAATCTTTTCTGATGCTTTCACCACACTTTGGAGGGACTTGCAGTTTGTGCCTGAGCAGACGCTGTGGGCAGCAGCCCACGCATTACGCCCACTCTTTCTTTCTCACTTCATACCAAGCAGAAGTAAACGTGTCGAACTTCGCAGCGTCATCTCGCCCGACTCAGAAAGTCACTGTATTTAATCAACTAAAGTGCCGTGGCGCCCGCCTGGCTTCGATTCGTTATTGTGTGCCTGAACGTATCCATAAAGTTACCTGGAACCTAATGACTGTTTAAAAGCTAAAACTCTTATTAACTGACCAATTCCTTTTCTCGCCGATGTCAGAGTTTGCCTAATAGTGTTAGTAAGCCAACCGACGAACAATAACGCTTACATAAATTTTTCCACCTTTTTTCGTTCAAAGGTTTAGGCCCAGCGGCCCCCCGCGCAGCCTGAGCCCCCAAGGTTAAACAAACCAAAGAAGCAAAGATACAGCGTCCGGAGTTCTGCCACGGCTCTCCAGCTGAACCTATTGCTCACATTAGCTGAATCGATCACTCAGCGCAATCAAAGAAAGATAACTTTCGGGCCGAGCGGTCGCCATCCAACCCACGTTGAAACCATGGGGCCTTTGACCTCTACCCAGAAATTTGACGAACTCAGCCTCAACCCATTTACAGCTGAACCTATCACCAGAACTGAAGCGGCCTTCCACCACTCAGGAAAGTGCCTCCAGCTAAAGGTTCACACTGACTTATCAGAGCCCCTTCTAAAGCTCTCTAACACCCAATTTAAGGTGCTGCCTGTGCCTCAGCCATGTCCATTAAGGAGCCCGCCGGCTCTCAGCCTTACTTTGACAGAAGAGACAATTTAGACCCCTAGAGCCCCACCTCTTCTCACTCTTCAGGCCCTCTTTGCATTACCAGACCTGAAGGATTAATCAGATTTATTTTCTCCCTCAATCTCAGACATTCCTGCTGGCTTAACCAGACAAGAGACCTAGCACAGAGCCCCCTGAGCCCCTGACCCTGATTCTGATGCTTCCGATGCTGGCCCCATCAGATCAAACTGACTTTTTTCAAGCTCCCAAACCTTTCATTAATTCTGATAAGAGTTCCTCCTTTTTCCTACCTCCTTTTCTCTCTCTCCAGGACCTCTGGGACCATTTACACAGCCATGCAGCCAGAGTCTAGTAAGCAGCTCCTGTTTTTTCAGGTGGCAGAAAGACTTGGGACCTTTCTGCACCTCTTACACCACAGGCCCCACCCTGTACCTCTGTTCCAGCTGTCCAGGATGATGCTGATTTACAGTAATGCTCCGCTTCACCCCCGCCCTATATCCCAGGGTCCAGGGTGCCAGATGCCTACTGCACACTTTACAGGTCCCCCTTGCGACACTTACATCAGGGACAGATGGTCCCAAAGGTTTACACTTCAGCTACTCTAAAAACCCTATTCCTTCTGAAAGGAGAGGATGAAGGTCCACCAAGAGATTATTTAAAAAGATAAATACTAAAACTACTCTTAGAACAAAAACTAAAATAAATAGTTTCCATTAGAAATACCAAGAGTATATGTGATCGTTAACTTTTTAACTAACCACTGTGCATATGACAGATAAGGAAATATTTTTGCATCAAATGACACAATAAGTGAGTTGCTGGCATGCATGTAGCCTTCAAATGTGCAAGATCAGCGGAAAAGACAGCATTGAGATGCACCATGGATAAGAAGGCATGAAAGAAAAACAAAAAGCTCAAAGGATATGTGTTTTATGAAGGAAATTCAGATAGGTGCAACTGCAATGCAAGTTTTTTTAATTCTTCCTCAAGCAGGTTTTGAAGGAGCAAGAAAAGAAGCGAAATCTGTTCAAGCTGTTTCCAACCAATTTGGGTTCCCAGAGCGTTGACCCCAGAAGCAGAAACCAGAGGCACAGAGGCACAGAGAGGAAAATACCAAAGGGGCAGGAATACAGAGGCAAGTACAAGGCAATCCAGAAACCACTCAGACCCACAGTGACACAGGGTAACAGCAGGCACATTTTCAGAACAAATAGCAAACACAGCCAAAAAAGTTAAAAAAGATTAAATCAATACTCCTTCAAGAACAAATATACCGGTTTCTAACAAACAATTAACCTTCAATGCAAAGAACAGCAACTTCAGATAAAGATCCAAATAACAGAGTTACCACAGCTGAAGGTTGCGCACTTCAACCGGACTCATCAAACAAGAGATAATGGAAATAGTGCCATGATCAGTTACCAGAACACTACCTCGTGGGGAGTTGGAAAGAGAAAAAAGTTGGGAAAAAAATTCTACTCCATTGAGGAAAAAGGAATTACTTCAGTCTCAAACTAATTCTAGTAAAGCTCAAGGAAGAAGTTCTTCCACTCTTTCTTGCCTCAGCCGGCAACAGAAAAATACTGGTATCTGTGTAACAAATTCAAAACAACCTCCTCATAGACCTCACTCTTGTGGTCTAGTCTTACCTCAGGGCTTAAGATATCATCTCTCATTCCTGCACGTCCTGCACTATCCATTCTGCTAGGGTTTCCAAGTATTTCTTGCTACCAGATCGCCAGGGAAATTCCTGCGATCAGTCCTGGACTCACCTTAGACTATAGGAAAATAACAAAGCATCAAAAACAGCCCATTACCGGCTAAGGCAATTCAAAAATTTACCATACTGGTTTGGCTACAAACGGTACAACTGGACACAAAAGCTGTCAACAAACAGTCAAGGACCAAACATTTACATACATGACACAGTAAAACAATGGCATTCCTTAGTAAGTCAAAAACAAAAGAGAACCAAACAAGAGGATCTCTGGTGGGAACTTCTTGGACACAGTAACAGCAAAGAAAACACCTGAGGAAAGAATGACACAAAAAAAGCAAGATCTTTACTCATACTCTTTGACCTAAAACTGAAAAAACATACAGGAAAAAAAGACTGCTAATGTGGTCTTTGTGAAGATACAACCTAGAAACAGAAATCCCACTAATCCCATATCATAAAGTGCCGAAACTATGGTGGGGACAAGATCATATTTATACACCAGGAGACACAAGAATTTACAGTCAGAACACAGACACATTCCTAGAAGACCATCCCTATGATGTCAAGCAAGCCCAGGGTCAGACAAGGCCTACCCATCAGACAAATCAAAATGACAAGCCTTCCCTCACACTCAACTCAGTCAAACAAGAAAGACCACCAAATGGACAGGCAGCTTCAGACAAATCAAAGTAGGATCATGTTGGACAAAAGGTTCACCTACATCAACAACACTGGCAGTTCTCAAATACATCATCCAAAGTTCAAAGTTATGTGGACATCCAGCAGATGAGTTCTTGGGATTGTGACACCAGCAGCTTGAACATAACAACACACCAGGCACTCATTCATATAGAATACACATATGAAGAAGGGGATATCGAAAGCATATACTCAGCTCCAACATGTTACAGGGAATGGGAAGCTGCACCCGAGCATCTCAAAGACCAGACAAAAGGAATTGAACCATGAAAAGAATGGACTCCTAGCAGACATCTTAAATTCCACCTCAAAAAGTTCTCAAGAAATCAAGCTGCACCGGTTAGCATGGAAAGTGGACAAGCTCCTTATGCAGCTGGACAGTTCCACAGCATATGCATTCCCACACAAGCCCTTGCTGCACCTTCAAGGACTAAAATCAAGGAGCATGGACCAAGGATAATCCTGATAAAGACAAAAAGGCTAACCAAATCTGAGGAAACCACTCTTCCACACATGTCACACTGTTGACTAAAATCAGCCCCCTGATGCAAGGACAACTCGGCAGCAGAACAACTTCTCAGACAACACCATCCTAAACTGCTGCAACTGACTGCATGGAGAACTGGGCATAATACATCCATCAGCAAAAGCAAAAACTCAGAACAAAGGGGATACAAAAAAAGCAGCAAGCGTTTCAACAAGGAGGATGGAAAAGAAAAGGAAGGAACTATGCTGTGGAAAGCCAAGGAAAGTCATGTCGCGCTGGAAGGAAAAGATGTGTCAAACATAGATCATATCTTCATTCATGGAAAATTATCTGTCCAACTTCTTCATTCAGGCCTGTCCTACTCCTCCATCAAGATACATGCATCAGCTATTTCTTCTTCATTCAGGTTGCATCCTCCTCTTTCAGCACCATGCACAGGCATGCAGAGCAGAGAATCAAGAATGTAAAACTGTAGGAAACCCAGAGAAACCAGCTTGGGACTAGGACTCAGAATAGAAACCTTCAGCTTACCACCTTTGAACCAGCAGGACAAGACAGCAAACTCCACCTTACAAGCAGCACTATCAGCCTTTAGACAACTACTGGCATGGAGGGCAGGGGAGCAGGGGTGGAAAACTGCACTCCATAGCAGTTCCTACTTCCTTGAGGATAATCAAGGAAGACAGCCCTTAACATCATCCAGAGTGTTAGAGTGTCTCCAATCCACCTTATCCACAGGTCTTTACATCCCCACAAACACACCTTCAACCCAAACCCACCAACCTTCTGGAAAGACCTACCTAAGATGTACAGACACAACTGTTTACTACTTGGACAGAACATAAAAATAAACAAATGAGAACAAACAGAAAAAAAACTAGCAGTGCAGCAGCCAACTTAGGAAACAGGAAGAAAGGAAACAATCTCCAAATGGATGAGGAAATTGATCTCAATTCTGTTACCAATTCCACTGAAAATCACATGGAAAACCAATGACCTCATTCCACTACCACAGCCTTCTAAGACCAGACAGCCACTACCACAGCCTTCTTGACCACAAAAGTGGCAAGACTTTATTATTGGTTGGAACATTATGCATCTGCGCCATTATTTATAAATTATAATATGTATCTATCCGCAGAGGTCACGGGTTGCTGGCACTGCTACAGGGATCCTAAAAATTTACCATAATCTAATTCTATACTCTTGGTTATTATAATTGGTCTACTTATTAGTTCGTGCAGATATGATGCAGGAAGACAGGACATAGTACAGTTTTGTATCCTAATGTCCCTGTATGGCAGGTAGATGCATCTGCCTCCAGGATTCCCCTCCCTCCTTCCCCTCCTAGGTGGTACTCCCTCCTAATAGCCTAGCTCTAATGTAGTGGTCTATGGTGTGTGTATTTGTTTATATGTTTATATATTACATTTTGTTTTTTTTTTTGTATTTTCCTTTTTTTGGAAACAATGGCATCAATCAAAATTTTAGCATAGCTCAAGGCTACTGGCGCAAGGGGGGCACTGCAAAAACAAAAAAGGCGTCTACTGCTGCTTTTATACCCGAAGACCAACAAGATGCGTGTGGTGCGATGTGGCGACATCAGTCGAGGCGGACCGGACTTTGGAATCCCCGACTGAAGGGGGCCCTGCGACAGGACAACCCCAGTTGTTATGACTGCAGATGCTATCCAGTTCGGACATCTACATTTATGGTAGGTACAAAACTGTACTTTGCCATACCAAGCAAGTTTAATGTTGATTTCATCATATGCAGAAAGAGATTTGTAATTAAAAAAAAAAAAAAAAAAACAGAGGCTTGAAGGCAGTAAATCACCATTCCCATCTGAGCATCTGAAGGGGCTGATTTGGTTGATACTCACATACTCAGGGTGTGAGTGTTTGACCCTTGAGCACCTTTTCAAGTTAAACCTGGCCATACACAAATAATCTTAAATCCCACCCATCCAGTGCATTATTCATGTAATGCTAAAAAAGCTCTTGATAGTCATGTCAATCAATTTGTTTTACACATTTAACTAGTTAAGCCCACTGGACTCTATTGTCTGTTTTCAGGGGCAGCCCAGGAGCATTGTCTGATCAAGTAACTCGTGCAAACTTGCATAGTAGGCAGATGGTGGGAAGGAATCAAACCCAATACCCTGGACTACAGAAATACTCTCCTTAACAGCTCAGTCTTTTTTTTTCCTGTACACCACCTGCTAATTGCATACCATTAAATGTTTCCTTTAATTTGGAATCGTATGTCTAAGGGTGATGGTCCTTGCCTAACGTTTTGTTCTTGGGGGAAAAAGACAACTTTGTAACCTAGCTAATGTTTAGCCTTTAACTTAATTCACTTGCTCTAGATTGTCTTTATGGACAGAATGTACTGGTTCAATGTCAAGGATGTCTCATTCCTAAATTGCATTATTTAATGACCTAAACGGAATTTCTTTCTCTATAATGCAGGTACTGACTAGCTTCTGCTTTTCTGAAAAAGGCCTGTTGAATTAGTCCACTAAGCATGTTAGTAAATTGGAAAAAGCTTGGCAAAGTGTGAGGCAGCACCTGGAAATGGGTAAAGCTGCTTAGTTTAGAATTAATGAGGTGAAAAGTTTATACTTTACTTCTGTTCAATTACTATTGTTTCAAAGTGTTTTTGTTGTTTTAGAGAATGGATCTAGATCGCCGACGTGAAGAAGCTCGAAACCCTAAGCGGAAACCAAGACTTATGGAAGAAGATGAACTGCCTTCTTGGATCCTCAAAGATGATGCTGAGGTGGAGCGTCTGACATGTGAGGAAGAGGAGGAAAAGATGTTTGGCCGTGGTTCACGGAATCGAAAAGAGGTGGACTACAGTGACTCATTGACAGAAAAACAGTGGTTAAAGGTATGGTGAAGGAAGTTTTTGGATTGTTCTCCAGGTAAAATTGCTTTTCGTTCTAAAAGTTGATTGTAAACATATAAACTAGATTTTTTTATACAGTAAATGCAAAACGGGAGCATAACTGTAGCATAAGAAAGTCATTTTTTTTTTAAATTACAATACTGGTATTTTTCAAGCAAACACATCTCATCAGTCCTGTTATTAAATGTTTCACTTCAGCATTTACATTTCATCTTGAGCTGCTTTATATTTTAAACTGAAAATTTTCCAAGTGCCTGAAAAAGTCTAATTGAGAGAAAAATAAAAAAGCTATTAAATGCACTTCAAGTCCATAAAATAGCACAAAACTGAAAGGAAGAAGTAACTGCAGAAAGAAAAGCAACGGCGATGGGAGACATTGTACAGACAGCCCTCTCATTGCTGCCGTAACAGTATTGAGACTTCATCGAACTAGAGAAAATATCACATGTAAATAAAGTTAATTTGTGTGACTACTACAGAGTTCCAAGTTAATTTTGAAAAATGCATGACTTGGTTAAAATATCCTTACTTTGACACACAAGCCAGTTGTTAAATACATTTTTGTGTTTTTTTTAATATAAGTAAATTTATTTCTCAGTGTTCTCTCAAAAAAAAAAAGGCTTAAAATTAGCATTAAACTCAAACACGAAGTAAACATACACCTATTTTCAGCTGCACTTAAATTTCCAGGCCTAAGTCTCTCTCCCTGTCTCTCCTTTTGCAGTCCATGACTACATAATCTGCTACAAAATTATCACTATATCCCCTTAGCTGTGCTGTTTGATAACACACATGTGCTCATAAATCCTAAACTTGAACTTTCTAGAAGTCTTGCATATATAGAATGACTTTGAAACAGCACATGTTGTTATTTGAATGAGCCATATAATGACATGACAATGACTGGATAGATTGTAAGTGATGTATAATGTTTGCAACTACAGTTGTTTCAGTGGTGTCTGTGATGTATAATGTTTGCATCTAAAGTGGTGTCAGTGTTTGTTTTTCATTTATATAAATGCACGATTGCCTATGTAATACGTGATAATTTAAAAATGTTTATTGGGGAAAAAAACAGCACATGCTGCTGAATAAGCTATATGTGCTCTTGAGTTATTTGTAAAAAAAACCCTGGATGTTCAGATATTATTTTTGTTAAAATAAAACTGTGTACACTAGTATCCCTGCTAAGAATCCTTTCAAAAAGATTTTTTAAAATTGTACTCCTTTTATTAGTGAAAGTAGTTTCACTAGCAAATGTTTCAAACTCTCTTAATTTTTTTTAATGGGGCTGAGCTGCTGTCTGCTGTGAAGGTCCAAGTGCATAGAGCTGTCCCAAACAGTAGGCTTGTGTTCTTTACCACCATTAACAACTTACCCCTGTTCTCAAACCTTGTACTTTCTCAAAACCTTTTGTTAATCAGAAGATCATCAGTGGTTTAATTGCTCATCTTCACATGTTGGCTGATCCCAGTATTGTCTCGTAAGTAATGTGGATGCATGCTTCTGTAATGAAGCAGGCAATTACTGCTACTGTTCCTAGAAATGTGTAGCATATAACTGTGATCTCCGTACATTAGCACATCTAAAAAATTAAACTTTTGTATTGAAGTCTGAAGTTAAAATTTCAACAGAACTGTTGAGAAACATATAGAACTTGTTCAGATTATGTGGTAACCCATTGCAAAAAAGAAGAATGTTGGTAAAGCAACAGTAACAAATATCCTGTCTAAACCTGTCACAGTCGTATGCAAAACTTTCCTCCCAATAGGTCATCACTTTGTTGTCATAATTGGGAGCCATAGTTGTTCCCCATAATTCTATCCTTTGTCAGTAGAAAGGTATCTTTGTACATAAAAATATTGTTGGATGAAACTTTATTTGTATATTCATTTAGCAAATAAATACTCAGAAAAATGATTGCATTGGACCAACTTGACCACAACCCACTCCATACCAACTTCGTGATGAGTCGATGTATAAAGTGTGGACACATGTCTGCAGTGGCAAGAATATCAGTGTTGTCAGCTCACTTTTAACATTTCAGTGAAACGAAAGGTGGCCTAACAAACAACTGGTAGGTAGTTGCTACCTCATTAAGAGGCCTGCCTATAAAAAAGGCAAGCTGGCTTTAATTGTGATGCCACATAGAGCATATGCTTGCTTACCAGAGTGTTACTGTATTTAATAGAATTTAGAGCAAATAGTGTTTCACTAATGCGGGTTTGCTCTAAATTCTGCTTCCAGGAATATTTACACTTTAAAGCCACTGTCAGTGCTAAATACCACAGTTCATGGAGGTAGATGTTATTTTTGCTGCTGCTGTTTCATGTTTTGTGCTTGTACTTTAATTTTCATCTCTTTGTCAGTACAATGCCATTGTGTAATGTAAGAGATGGAGGGGGGGTTACAAGAGGCCGTTTCTTGTTTTGACTATTTTTTTGATGTTTGCATTCTAGACTTTACAGGTGTCAGTTGTGAAATGTTTTCTCTTATACTGGTTTTCTGTTGTGCATATATGGAGGAAATAGCCATAGAAGATGCTAGTAATTAAAAAATTTGTCCAGTTTTTGATGAGCAAACACTGGAAATGTAGCATTGTGGCTTGGATTAGGAAACTAACTTAGCCTGTACTGCACCAAACACAGTTTCAGTATTTGTATTAATCTTTCCTGCTAAGATGTATAAGTAAGGACTTGCCTAGTGTTTTTTTTTTTATTCCATCTCTTTTAGTTAACTTGATTTGTACACACACACTTGCCCACAATTTGTAATATGTAGTCATGTTAATGCTTCAAAATTAAATCATCCTTCTCTTATCTACAGTGTATCTGTGTGTATATATGTGCATAATACACGTGTGTGTGTGTGTGTGTGTGTGTGTACGTGTGTACATGCGTGCGTATATATAATATAAATGGATCCCTATCAGGTGATCGAAATTTCAAAACTTTGAAGACCATATGTTCGAAGTTTTGAAACTTTGAACACTTTGTATTGAGATTGCCGTATAGAGCGGAGCTCTGGATTTGCCGTTTTCCTCACTGTAGTGGGGTCTTGGAGTTGAAATATTTAAGTAGCAGGGGGTGTGGGGCTTGTCCCCCTGCAAAAATATATAGATACGCTTTATTTTACTGTTTTTTATTTTAATTTCGAAGTTTCAAAACTTCATACATATGGTCTCAGCCAAACTTCGATCAACTGATAGGGATCTGTGTGTATATCTACAGTGGGATATAAAAAGTGTACACACCCCTGTTAAAATGCCAGGTTTTTATGATATAAATCATTTCAAAACTGTTCCCACCTTTAATGTGACCTATAACCCTGTACAATTCAATTGAAAAACAAATCTGTTAGGGGAAAAAATATAAAAAATAAAACAAGTGCAATAAGCTGGTTGTATAAGTGTGCACACCCTTAAACTAATACTTTGTTGGAAGCACCTTTTGATTTAATTACAGCATTCAGTCTTCTTGAGTAGGAGTCTATCAGCATGGCATATTTTGACTTGACAGTATTTGCAAACTGTTCCTTGCAAAAGCACTCCAAATCTGATTGCGAGGGCATCTCTTGTGCACAGCCCTCTTCAGGTCACCTCACAGATTTTCTTTTGGATTTAGGTTTGGGCTGTGGCTGGGCCATTCCAAAACTTTAATTTTCTTCTGGTGAAGCCATTCTTTTGTTGATTTGGATGTATGCTTGGGGTCATTGTCAAGCTGAAAGGTGAAATTCCTCTTCATCTTCAGCTTTCTAACAGATGCCTGAAGATTTGGGGACAAAAGTGACTGGAATTTGGAACTGTTCATAATTCCCTCCACCTTGACTAAAGCCTCAGTTCCAGCTGAAGAAAACCAACCCCGTAGCATGATACTGCCACCACCATGCTTCACCATGGGGATGGTGTTCTTTTGGTGATGCGAAGTGTTTTTCGCCAAATGTATCTTTTGGAATTGTGGCCAGAGTTCAACCTTGGTTTCATCAGACCATGACACATTTTCCCACATGCTTTTGGGAGACTTGATGTATTGTTTTGCAAATTTTATCTGGGCCTGGATGTTTTTCTGTGTAAGAAAAGGCTTCCGTCTTGCAACCCTACCCCATAGCCCCGGATATATGGAGAATACAGGAGATTGTTGTCACGTAGTACACAACCAGTACTAGCCAGAAATTCCTGCAGCTCCTTCAGTGTTTATGTAGGTCTGTTGGCAGCCTCCCCGACCAGTTTTCGTCTTGTCTTTTCATCAATTTTGGAGGGATGTCCACTTCTTTGCAACTTCACTGTTGTCCCATACTTTCTCCACTTTTTGATGACTGTCTTCACTGTGTTCCATGGTATACCCAATGCTGTGGACATTTTTTGTACCCTTCTCCTGATATCTTTCAAGAATGGAGATCCCTTTGATGCTTTGTAAGCTCTCTGCGAGCCATGGCTTTTGCTGCAGGCAACTGAGTAAATGTCAGGAAAATCCTACTACGACAGCTGAACTTTATTTGGGGTTAAGCAGAGTCGCTTTAATTGATGGCAAGGGTGTACCCAAGAAGACTGAATGCTGCAGTTAAATCAAAAGGTACGTCAGCAGAGTATTCATTTAAGGGCGTGCACACTTATGCAACCAGCTTATTGTATGTTTTTTATTTTTTATATATTTTTCCCTAACAGATTTGTTTGTTTTTCAATTGAATTCTGCGGGTTATAGGTCACATTATAGGCTGAAAAAAATTTGAAATTATTTATTGAATTATTTATTTATAGAATCATAGGAAGTTACTAGGCTATTGAACCTGAGGCCCTTACAAGTCTAACCAAGAATTTAGCCCATGTTTCAACAAGTCCGCACCCTGTTATACCACTGTCCATCAAGGACATAGGTGGAATCCCAGGGGTGTATTTTCTGTTCCTCATGCAATTATCCAGGTTGCGCTTAAAACGGTTTAATGAGGTACTCTGCTTTACGTGGAGAGGTTGTCCTGCCAATGATGTGACAGACCAGGTTGAGGTCTTGCATGCAGGTTACTTGAGTGGAGCTTGACGTGCGGATTATTGTGGTGTCATTTTTTTGTATCACGAAATCCTGGCATTTTAACAGGGGTGAGTACACTTTTTTTATATCCACTGTATGTATATATCTATATATATATATATATATATATATATATATATATATATATATATATATATATGTATGGGTCTACTTGTAAATCTCGAGATACTGACTGCCTTTCAGTATCTTGATATCTAAATACCGAACACCCACTATACAGAAATATTATAAAACCAAATGTCACTGTACTGAATTTTCAGCAAGTGACATTCAGTTTTGTAATGTAACTTCCAGCACATCACCACAAACACCACCACCCCCTAAACCTTTACTAAAACACCAAACACACACACCTACAAAACCTTGCACCCCCCCAACACCCCCACTACTTTTATATACCAACTCTGTGATCACACTACCACGGAAGGCACAAAAAAACTAACGCTAAACACCCTACACTTACTTCGCACACCTTCACACACGGTACACTTTTGAAAAGCACACTGCCTGAGGTGGAGCGTCTGACATGTGATGAAGAGGAGGAAAAGATGTTTGGCCGTGGTTCACGGAATCGAAAAGATGTGGACTACAGCACACACACCTAACTCGACCAACTCCCAAAACTTCCCACAACACTGCAAAACAAAAAACCCTACCCAAAACCCTTAAACACTAACAACTTACCTGAATCTCCATACAAACCATCCACCATATCCCACTCGCAAACCCCAATGCACCGCAAACACAAACCACAACACCCCAACAGCAGATTCGATGTTCTTCGTGTTTCACTGTTGCAGTCATTACATTTGGGTAATCTGCTGGCAGGTTGCCCTCAGTCGGCCTGAATAACAAAGTCTTGGGTTCTGCGTCAGTTGCTGTCTCCTCTTCCATGACGTCAGGTCGTCAGGGGTATAAAACATGCAGCCGACCCCATTTTATTCAGTCTGTCTTGCCGCGCGGTGCCCGAAGCAGAAGCAGTTTGCAAGTGCCAGTTGGCAGACTCCTGAAATTTTTGTATTCGAGTTTCAGAACTGAAGTCTTCAAACTAAAGCTAAGTACCCCGTTGGGGAAACTTTTTCTTGCTCCTTACCGATGTCAGTAAAAGTAAATAATTGCATTACTTGTGGGAAGCAAATACCTCATAAGGATTTTCATTTGTACTGTATTCCTTGCCTAGGCCCTGATCACAACGTGCCTTGCTGTCGGTTTTGTGCTAAATTTAACCAATGCACTATTAAGCGTCGGTATATTTTTGTTTCTAAATATTTTGGTTCAAGATTTAACTATCCTGAAATGTCGTCAGTTAGCAATCCAACTACTGGAGTTCACAAAAGACACAAGGAAAAAGAGAGAGACCGTCTAGGTCCAAAACCGACGATGAAGCTTCTCCTAAGCCAGTCGCCGGTTCACCGGTACTCAGGCGCTTTCGCAGCCCCTGATACCTGCTACTTTTGAGTCGCAGGCCTCTACCGAGACCCATTCAGAGCCCGGTATGCCGCGAGATTCTCAGAGTATTGAACCCGCGGTTGTGTCTCCCTTAGATGGGTCCGGAGCCGCTGAGCAGGCACCGGCTTTTGAGGGTGTTTTCAGACCTCAGCATTTTTATATTAAACCGCCAGCAACAAAAAACAAGGTCAAAAACAACTTCTATGTCTGAAAAACCGATGCATGAGCCACATGCTCAGGCCCCTATGCCTAAAACACAGATGATCAAAATGGCTGAGGATTTAATTACCTTGATCAGGGGTTCCCACCCCACCCCCCCTGCTAAGAGGCCTAGGCAAGGCACTGATTATGAATCTTCAGATCAGGTTTCCATTTCTTCTGATCAGGAATTTTTTATTCCTCCTTATGAGGATTCTGATGCAGAGGAATCCATCCCATCTGCATTTCCTCCTGAGAATTACTCTCTTGGAGAGACACTGCATACTTTAAGGGAACATTTTCACTGGGAGAGTCAGGATGTCTCTGAATCAAAAAGTCTCTTGCTTAGGCCTCTTATCAGGAGGGGGGTGGGAACCCCTGATCAAAGTAATAAGATCTTCGGCCATTTTGAGCATTTGTTTTTTAGGCATGGAAGTTTGTCCTGGAGAATGTTGTACTTGTTTCTTTGTCTTTAGAGCTGCTTTAGTCTTTGGCTTTGAAGCTAAAGATGGCTTTACATATAACTGTGTTGGTCTGAAAACCCCCTCAGAAGCCGATGCTTGCACAGCGGCTCCGGACCCATCTGAGGGGACTGTTTCCGGGGATCCAATACCTTGAGTTTCCAAAGGCCCAGTCGGCTTCACGTGGGAGTCAGAAGCGGCCTGTGGCTGCAAAAGCACCTCACTGAGAACCGGCGAACCGATGAGTAGCTTAGCGGAAGCCTCAACGTCGGTTTTGGACCTCGGATGGCCTGTCCTTGTCTTTATCCTTGCATTTTTTAGAAACTCCGTTCGTCAGTTGTTCTGACGGCATAGTATAATTAAATCTTCGGCCAAAGTAATGAAAGGCAAAATTGTCCCAACGCTTGATAGTGCTTTGGTTAAATCTAGCACAAAAACAACAACAAGCAACGTTGTGGTCTGGGCCTAGGCAAGGTATACAGTAAGAATGAAAATCCTTATGAGGTATTTGCTTCCCAAAAGAAATACAATTATTAACTTTTTCTGACATCGGTCTGGAGCAAGAAAAAAGTTTCCCCAACGGGGTACTTAGCTTTAATGAAGACTTCGGATCTGAAATTCGATTCTGAAAATCTAAGGAGTCGGCCGACTCCCACAAATTTCTTTTCAAAATCCTGCTGCTGATCCTGAGACTATCTCTCAGGGTCCCAAGGGTGTAAAGGCTTCTACAGCCAAAAATCCTACCCCTTCTGATAGAGATTCCAGGGCGCTGGATAGATGGGGTAAGAAGGTTTGTACGTCTGCAACCTTGACAATCAGGGCTTTAAACTGCCAGTTTCATATGCTTAAATATCAACAGCATGTTATGGGCTTACTGAAACAGAAAATGATGTTGATTTCTGATTGTGTGGAAAATAGAGTTACATGATTTATTGCATTCAGCAGAACAGGTTGGAAAGCATACTTTGCAATGTGGATGTTCATGTTTCACTGCTGCAGTCATTACATATGGGTTATCCTGCCGGCAGGCGGTCCCGCAGTCGGCCAGAGTTCCAAAGTCTTGGTCTGGCGTCGGTTGCTGTCGCTTCTTCCCTGATGTCAGTGCGCTAGGGGTATACAAGATGCAGCCGACGCCATTTTCTTCAGTCTTTCTTGCCGCCCGAAGCAAAAGCAGTTCGCAAGTGCCGGTCGGCCGATTCCTGAGATTTTCAAATTCGAATTTCAGAACCAAAGTCTTCAATAAAGCGAAGTACCCCATTGGGGAAACTTTTTCTTGCCTCCGACCGATGTCAGTAAAAGTTAATTGCATTTCTTGTGGGAAGCAAATACCTCATAAGGATTTTCATTCTTACTGTATTCCATGCCTAGGTCCAGACCACAACGTCACTAGCTGTTGGTTTTGTGCTAGATTTAACAAGCACACTATTAAACGTCTGTTTGATTTTGCTTGCCATTATTTTGGCCGAAGGTTCAATTATACCATGCCATCGGAACACCCGACGACCGGAATACGCAAAAAAAACGCAAAGACAAAGATAAGGACAGGCATCCGAGGTCCAAAACCGACGAAGCCTCTTCTAGGCCAGTCGCCGGTTCTCAGTGAGGCGCTTTCGCAGCTCCTGACACCCACTACCTCAGAGCCACAGGCTGCCTCCGACTCCCACATGGAGATTTCTAGGCCTCTGGAAACTCAAGGTATTGAGCGCACGGAAATTAACCCCTCAGATGGGTCCGGAGCCGCTGAGCAGGCATCGGCTTCTGAGGGTGTTTTCAGACCTTCACAGCTTAACATCAAAACAACAACCAAGTCTAAGACTCCATTAAAGTCAAAGAAACTAGTACAACATTCACCTGGACAGGCCTCCATGCCTAAAAAACAGAAGCTCAAAATGGCCGAAGACCTAATTACTCTGATCAGGGGTTCCCATCCTCCCCTGATAAAAGGTCTAGGCAGGATACAGACTGATTCCTCTGACCAGGTTTCCATTTCTTCTGATTCCTCTTCAGACCAGGGATACTCTTTACCACCCTATGAGGACTCTGCTGAAGAATCAATCCCTTCAGACTCTCCTCCTGAGGATTACTCTTTTGGGGAAACTTTACATACCATGAGGGAGCATTTACATTGGGAGAGCCAGGATTATTCAGAATCCAAGAAAAGGCTCAGATTTTCTTCTATTGCCTCAGCACAGGCCCCTTGCTATTCCGCCTGTGTTAGATATTGTGGATGATGTGTTCTCTGAATCCAGTTTAACCCCTGATTCTTTACCCCCAGCACCAGCCAAGCCAGATAGGTACTACAGAGTTCCTGACTCTCACAAATTTCTTTATAAAAACCCTGCTGCTGACCCAGAAACTATTTCCCAGGGTCCCAAAGGGGTAAAGGCTTCCACTGCTAAAAATCCAGTTCCTTCTGACAGGGATTCTAGAGCATTAGATAGATGGGGGAAGAAAGTTTACACTTCTGCAACTTTAGCAGTAAGGGCTTTAAATTGCCAGTTCCACATGCTTAAATACCAACAATATTTAATGTCTCTGTTAAAACAGAAAATGCTTACAAGCTCAGAAGGTCCTGACTATAAGGAAATGCAGGATTTATTGCATGCAGCTGAACAAGTGGGAAAACATACTCTGCAATGTGGTTTTGATTCATTAGAGGCTTCCTGTAGAGCTGCAGTTACAGGATCTGGGATTCGAAGGCATGCTCGGTTAAAAGAACAAGGTTTTACCTGATCATGTTAAGGCAAAATTATTGGATGCTCCTTTACAGCATGATATCTTGTTTGGTGTTAAGGCAGAAGAGGTATTAAAGAAAATGGAGGATAAGGCAAAATCTATGCAAACAGTGAAGGATTTCTTACAGGTACAGCCATCTCGATTTAGCAGAAATTGGCCTTCTAAAAATTGGTCCTTTCCAGTGTCAGACAGACGACAGAGGCAGATACAGTTGCCCAAGAGGCAGATCTCAGCCCCAAGGCTCTTGCAGACCACGACAGTGGGGTGCTTCATCCCCAAAAGGAGGAGAAGACAAGTCACAACTTTATAGGAAACAGTCCCAATGACTTCCCCCTTCAAATGCCAAGCACTTGCCTTTTGGCAGCTCCCTTAGGGGGAAAACTAGCACTTTTTTCACAAAATTGGCACATAATCACCCAAGACAAATGGGTTCTGAATATTGTGTCTCAAGGTTACAGGTTCCACTATCACACTCTACCAAGGCCAAACGGGAATGCCAGACCTGCCCCAAAATCAATGGACAAAAGCACAAAAACAAATTACAGCCCTCATGGACATGAGAGCTATTCAAAAGTGCCACAACATGAACAAGGACAAGGATTTTACTCAAGACTTTTCTTGGTCCCCAGAAAGGACAAAGCCTGGAGACCCATACTGGACCTATCTACTCTAAATACTTACCTGGATGTTCCGAAATTCAAAATGTTGACACTAAGCTTCTTCCCATGCTGGGCAAGAAGGCTTGGCTTGTTACTCTGGACCTCAAAGAGGCATACCTGCACGTCCCAGTCAGACAAAATTACAGAAGATACCTCAGATTCATAGCTGGCACAATGCATTACCAATTCTCTGCACTGCCCTTTGGCTTATCTACTGTGCCCAGGGTCTTCACAAAATGCTTGGCACCAGTAATTGCATTTTGCAGACAAAAAGGAATTCAAATATATCCCTACTTGAACGACTGTCTTATTCAAGCAGAGAGCAAGGACATTCTTCTAAAGCATCTGGCGTTTGTAAAAAGATTGTTAATTTGCCTAGGGTACACAGTAAATGAAAAGTCAAAACTAGTGCCCTCACAAGAGATAATATTCCTGGGTGCCAGCTTAAATACAACAGCCCAGACGGCTTACCTCACGCCAGGCAAGTAAAGACAACTGACTCAGTACTTTCAATTGATGGCAACAAAAACCCAACTCCCTGCAAGAAAAATTCTGCAGGCCTTGGGGTTCATGGCGTCCTGCATACTACTAATTCCATATGCCAGACTGCATATGAGGAAATTACAATGGTACCTAAAAAGTGTTTGGACTCAACACTGTCACAGTTTGGAACAAGTAATACCACTTATTCCCTGCCTACAACAGGAGTTTCGATGGTGGGCACAGGCATGTCACCACAACAAGGGATAGCCTTTCACTTTACCCACAGCCAGGCAGACACTAACAGATGCTTTGGATTATGCCTGGGGAGCACACATGGCAGGAAAATGCATTCAGGGCAAGTGGGCCGCAGACCAAATGCATCTTCACATCAATCAAAAAGAGATGCTAGATGCTAGCTGTACAAAGTGCCCTAACAGCTTTCAAGGACCTTCTGCATCCAGGACAACTATTACTAGATGGACAACACCACAGTTATGTGGTACATAAACAAGCAAGGGGCCACTCACTCCTATCCCCTCTGCAGACAAGCCATGTCTTTATGGAACACAGCACTGACCTATCAAGTTAATCTGCAAGCACAATTCCTGCCAGGAAAGAAAAATACTCTGGCAGACGACGCAAGCAGAAACATCATGGATCCTCACGAGTGGAAATTAAATCCACAAGTATTCAGCATGATAACACAAAAATGGGGGTGCCAGACATAGATCTTTTTGCCTCCCCTCTGAACTGCCAACAACAGAAATTCTGCACAAGGACTTACCACACACAAGCATAGAAAGTGCATGCTCTCTTGTTCAGCTGGAAAACCCTAAAACTTTATGCCTTCCCACCACTGCCTCTCCTTTCAAAGGTACTCCTAAAAGCCAGGCAAGAAAGGCCAAAAATGATCCTGATTGCCCCAGACTGGCCACGCCAGCACTGGTACCCAGTCTTAAAGAACTTGGCTCAAGGCCCAGCATGGATTTTACCTCAAATTCCTCATCTTCTCACTCAACAAAACCATCAGATCCTGCACAGCCAGCTCAAAACCTTAAACCTGGCTGCATGGCAGATTACTTAGCCAAGCAGCCAACACCTCTCTCTAAAGCTGTTATGGATGTCATTTTGGAGGCCAGGAGGCCCAGCATCAGGAAATCCTATTCAGAAAAGTGGAAGAGATTCTGCGCCTGGAACCAGGCTCAAAGCTTTGACCCTCTTGTTCCAAATATTCCTCAGGTAATACAATACTTAACTGAGATGCTGGACAAAGGCCTATCCTTTTCATCCATTAAGCTCCACGCCTCTGCCATCTCAGCTCATTACAACACGGATCCTCCTATTTTCTCTCATCCATTATTAAAACAATACCTCAGAGGGGCTAAAAACATAAGACCGCCCCGGAGAGCACCAACACCAACTTGGGACTTCAACTTTGTCTTGGAAAAACTAACTTTACCTCCTTTTGAGCCAGCCAATTCAGCAGAATTAAAATGTGCCATAGAAAACTGCTCTGCTTCTGGCAATAACCTCAGCACGAAGAGTCTCAGAGTTACAGGCGCTAATGGCAGTGGAACCTTTCATCATTTTTCATCAGGACAGGGTTTCTTTAAGAACAAACCCTACATTTATGCCAAAGGTGGTATCCAGTGTGGCTCTTAACCAAACTATTCACTTGCCAACATTTTATCCAAATCCCCAGAATAAAGGGGAGAGACTTCTGCACTCATTGGACATACACAGGCAGTTACGCTTCTACTTGGACAAAACAAAAGCTTTCAGGAAAACTGAGCAATTGTTTGTAGCATATGCTGCAGGATCACAGGGAAAGGCTATTTCAAAGCAGACCATTTCAAAGTGGATAGGACACTGTATCCGTTTCTGCTACACACAGCATGGAAAAACTGTACCTAGCAACATTAGGCCACATTCCACCAGGGCAACAGCCACTTCAACTGCCTACCTTAGAGGAGTGCCTACCAAGGATATTTTGGAAGCTGCAACTTGGAGTTCAGTGCACACCTTTACCAAGCATTACCACTTGCCTCTTTACTCTAAATCCAGAGCTGGCTTTGCCACTGCAGTGCTGCAGATCCTCATAGCCACCCCGAATCCTTTATAGACCCAGCCACCCTACCTCAGCTTTGGGATTCAACCCAAGTGTAATGACTGCAGCAGTGAAACACGATGAACATAGTGCAGTTTTGTACCTACCATAAATGTAGATGTTCGAGTGTATTCACTGCTGCAGTCCAGGTTACCCTCCCTCCATCCCCACTTTCTTAGCTGGGACTTAACTATACCTTTCTACCCTATACAACCTATGTGGTATATTTGCTTGTAACTGAAGGTATTGTTTTTATTTTTCATGTACGTTTTATTAGCAATATGTATTGCCTACCTATTTGGGGGCACCTGACATCTGGGGCAAGAAAAACTGAAGAAAGTGGCGTCTGCTTCATCTTGTATACCCCTGGCGCACTGGCGTCAGGGAAGAAGCGACAGCAACCAATGCCGGACCAAGACTTTGGAACTCTGGCCGACTGTGGGACCGCCTGACGACAGGATAACCCAAGTATAATGACTGCAGCAGTGAATACACTCTAACATCTACATTTATGGTAGGTACAAAACTGTACTTTTTGATTCCTTGGAGGCGTCTTTGTAGGGCCACTGTTACTGGATCTGTGATTAGAAGGCATGCCTGGCTCAAGGAGCAAAATCTGCCTGATCATGTTAAAGCTAAATTGCTGGATGCCCCGTTGCTGCATGATACTCTGGTAATAAGGCAGAAGAGGTTTTAAAGAAAATGGAAGACAAAGCTAAATCTATGCAAACTGTAAAAGATTTCTTGCAAGTGCAGCCACCCAGGTTCAGTAGGCACTGGCCTACTAAAAATTGGTCCTTTCCTCTGTCCAACAGAGCCAATCAGGGCAAATCCAGATGCTCAAAAGGCTCCAGATATCAATCACAGGGTTCTTACAGGTCAAAGCAATGGGGTGCCTCCACCTCCAAATCTGGAGGAAACAAAGCACAACCCTACAGTAAGCAGTCTCAATGACTTTCCTCTACCATCACCAAGCACTTATCTTTTGTCAGGCCCTTTGGGGGGGAAACTAGCACTTCTTGCTCAAAACTGGTAGTTAATTACCCAAGACAAGTGGGTATTAAACATAGTATCCCAGGGGTACAGATTTCATTTCCATACTTTGCCAATTCCAAATGGATGGTCGGATCTGCCACAAAATCAGTGGACAGAGGCCCAGAAACAAGTCATGTCCCTTATGGATATGGGAGCTATTCAACCGGTACCAGAAAAGGTAAAAGGACAAGGTTTTTATTAAAGAATTTTCCTGATGCACAGAAAAGACAATTCATGGCATCCAATACTGGACTTATCGATTCTGAACACGTTCCTGGACATTCCAAAATTCAAAATGTTGACTTTACAACAGCTACTGCCTATGCTAGGCAGGAATGCTTGGTTAATAACTCTAGACTTAAGAGGCATACCTGCATATCCCAATAAGGGAATCATGCAAAAGATTACCTCCGCTTCATAGCAGGCTTTTTGCATTACCAATTCTCTGCATTGCCCTTTGGCTTATCTACTGCGCCCAGGGTCTTTACAGAGTGCCTGGCACCAGTAATTGCATTCTGCAGACAAAGAAGCATTCAGATTTATCCTTATCTGGACGATTGTCTCATTCAAGCAGAGGACAAGGACACTCTTCAACATCTGGCATTTGTAAAAAGGCTTCTAGCATCATGCCTAGGGTACACCATAAACGAAAAGAAATCACAACTGGTACCCTCTCAAATAATTACATTGCTGGGTGCAAGCTTGAATACAACTGCCCAAATGGCTTACCTCACACCAGACAAAGGCAACTGACAACATACTTCAAACAAATGGCAGCAAGAACCCAGTTATCTGCAAGACAAATTCTGCAGGGTTTGGGGTTCATGGCATCCTGCATTCTACTAATTCCATATGCGAGACTGCATATGAGGAAACTTCAATGGTACCTAAAAAGTTTATGGAGTCAACATTGTCACAGCCTAGAAACAATGGCAGAGACATGTCACCAAAACAAGGGACTGTCATTCACTCTACCCCCTGCCATCCAAACCCTAACTACAGACACATCAGACTATGCTTGGGGGGCCCAACTTGCAGGGAGATGCATTCAGGACAAATGGATCCCAAACCAAATGCATCTGCCTATCAACCAGAAAGAAATGCTAGCTGTTCAAAATGCTCTGACAGCCTTCAAGGACTTACTTCATCCAGGACAACTACTGATAAAGACAGACAACACTACAGATGTTCATCGTGTTTCACTGTTGCAGTCATTACACTTGGGTTATCCTGCTGGCAGGCTACCCTTTGCAGACTAGCCATGGCCTTGTGGAACACAGCCTTGACTTACCAAATACATCTCCAAGCTCAATTCCTGCCAGGAAAGCAAAATACTCTGGCAGACGGCCTAAGCAGAAATCTTATGGACCCGCACAAATGGAAACTGGATAAACAAATCTTCAGCATCTTAACACAGAAATGGGGGAGCCCAAACACAGATCTATGTTCCTCTCCCCAAAATTATCAGTTGGACAAATTCTGCACAAGAACTCATCACAAAAAAGCATGGAAAGTAGATGCTCTATCCTTCAGCTGGAAAAACCTGTCAGTCTATACCTTTCCCCCTCTGCCTCTTCTCTCCAAGGTCTTAAAAGTCAGGCAGGAAAAAACAAAAATGATCCTAATTGCTCCGGACTGGCCTCGCCAGCAGTGCTACCCACTTCTAAGGAACATGTCTTGTCTTCTTCCATGGTACTTGCCTCAAATACCTCATCTACTTGTCTCAGCAGAACTGTCAAATTCTGCACACTCAGCTCCAAACTCTGAATCTTGCAGCATGGCTAATCAACTAATTATTCAACCCACTCCTCTCAGTAAATCTGTGATGGATGTTATTTTAGAAGCCAGAAGGCCTAGTACTAGAAAGTCTTATGCTGATAAATGGAAGGGATTTGGTGCTTGGAACCAAGCACAAGGAATAGACACAGCAAAACCCAATATTCCTCAGATTTTACAGTATTTAACTGAGATGCTTGACAAGGGCCTATCTTTTTCTTCAATAAAAATTCATGCTTCTGCCATCTCGGCTTATTACAACACAGAGCCTCACCTCTTTTCTCATCCACTGCTTAAACAGCATCTTAGAGGGGCCAAAAATTTAAGGCCTCCCAGAAGAGCATCAACTCCTGCATGGGACCTCAATTTTGTGCTGGAAAAATTCACCCTGCCTCCTTTTGAACCAGCAGTTACTGTGGATATAACATTTCTATCTTGGAAATCAGCTTTTCTTTTGGCAGTCACTTCAGCAAGAAGGGTTTCAGAACTACAGGCTCTCATGGCTGTGGAGCCTTTCATTATGTTTCACCCAGACAGAGTGTCCCTCAGGACCAATCCTCCTTTTATTCCTAAGGTGGTATCCATTGTGGCTGTTAACCAGACCATTCACCTGCCAACATTTTACCCAAATCCTCAGAACAAGGGGGAGCGGATTCTGCATTCATTGGATGTGCACAGGCAACTAAGATTCTACTTGGAACCATATCTCTAAGAAAGTCTCAGCAACTACTGGTAGCATTTGATGCTTGAGGGCTCAGAGGGGAAGGCTATATCAAAGCAGACTATTTCTAAATGGATAAGCCACTGCATTCGTTTCTGCTATTTGCACCAAGGTAAACCTGTGCCCAAGGGGATCAGATCACATTCCACCAGGGCTGCCTCTACTTCAGCAGCTTTTCTCAGAGGGGTCCCAACCAGAGATATTCTAGAAGCTGCTACTTGGAGCTCTGTTCATACCTTTACAAAGCATTATCATTTACCTCTCTTCTCCAAATCCAGGGCAGGCTTTACCACTGCAGTCCTGCAGGGCCTTATAGACGCTCCTAATGCTGTTTAGTTCCATCGCCCCATCCATAGCTTTGGGATTCTATCCAAATGTAATGACTGCAGCAGTGAAGCACGAAGAACATAATACAGTTGTGTACACTTACCATAAATGTAGATGTTCAAGTGTATTCACTGTTGCAGTCTGGGTTACCCACCAGCCATCCCCCATTCTATTCCTTTTCTTTCCTTCACTATACTCAAAAGCCTTTGTGGTGTATTTGCTTTTAGTTGAAGGTAAAGTTTTTCTAAAAATGCATTTATATATTTAATGTTTATATATATATATATATATATATATATATATATATATATATATATATATATATATATATATATATATATTTTTTTTTTTTTTGCTCCCCATTTGGGGGGCACCTGACATCTGGGGCAAGAAAAACTGAATAAAATGGTGTCGACTGCATGCTTTATAAAGCATACCCATTCATACCCCTGACGTCATGGAAGAGGAGACGGCAACCGACGCAGGACCCAAGTCTTTGTTATTCAGGCTGACTGAGGGCAACCTGCCAGCAGATTACCCAAATGTAATGACTGCAACAGTGAATACACTCGAACATCTACATTTATGGTAAGTGTACACAACTGTACTGTAATGTAACACTTGGTAAAGGGCAATTTCGGTTAACTGCACTTTCGATATTTTAGTCTGGATATACTGAAAGTCGATCTTTCAGTATTTTGAGATTTAGAATGGATCCCATATACATATATGTATGTGTATATACATATATGTATAATGTTTGTGTGTATATATATATATATATATATATATGTATATGTATATATATATATATATATATATATATATATATATATATATATATATATATACATACACACACACACAGTATATATATATATATATATATATATATATATATATATATATATATATATATATATATATATATATATATATATATATATATATATAGAAGATGTTTGTCATTGTACTGTAACATCTCTTTAATAGTTAATGGTATGTGCTTCAAAATTCAAATTGTCAAATACAACACCTATATCTGATAGTGTTTGACTCTGGCATCATTTCTTGATTAATAGCATATTAGGAGCATTTTTTTTCCCCTTACCAAAGTGAAGAATCCCATTTAGCAGTCTTAAGGAGAACACTTTTTTTTTTTTTTTTAGCTGTACAAGGTGTCCAAGCAATTTTGTAAAGCAGTGATAATTAAGCCAATGAAACCCTGAACATATAAGTGTGTGTGTGGTTTGCCTGGCATTCCTCCTGTAAAGAATATATAAAATTAATATTTTAGTGTGGAATATAATTCTTTGCAAATGTGAAAACTGAGAAAGTGTGGGCTTTGCAGTTTGTTTCCATGTAAAGGTAACAGAAGGATATAATCTATATTTCCACACTATCAGGATCTGAGCTTTTGGTACCATGTTAATTATTTTTTTCTCTTTAGGGAGATCAGACAGTTTTATAGGTTCATAGGTGTTTACTAGGTTAATGACCACAAGGGCCTTTTTAAGCATAGCCATGCATCCCAAATCTCTGACTAGTTCTGATACCATTGGTAAGTGTAAGCATGGGCCTGTGAGATGAACCATTTACAAGTTACCTGTATCTGTTAGAGACATAGGTGCCGAACATGAATGAATTTCCAGTTTCCGATCCAATTGTCAAAGTTATACTTGAATTAGGTTAGGGAGGAACACTGCTTCACATGAATGGGGAACCTGTATCATAGATGGGGCAGTTTCTGGGATACATATCTCTCCCTCCATCAGGTCCTATTTATATCACAGGCAAGGTTTAAGTCTTTAGAATGGGTAGGTCTGGTGCTGTTTGTTTTGTCATATGCAACAGGTCCATCAGAGTGGGGTCTGACAGTGCCCTGTATGCCAGGCATAGATCTCCCCTCAAAAGCTTGTAGGGGACAGACTACAGGGATAGGGCTTTGAGAGGTGATCTGCATAAGACATTTTACTTGCGCCCTGTATTCTTTTAGTGAGGAACCTCTGTGGACGTTCCGGTTGTTGGATGTGCTAGGTTATGTACATCCCAAAGGGGGCATTGTACTCCATGATCGGTGTGATGAATGCTGAATACAGTGGAACAGTAACTTTCTTGGACTTGGATGCCATACCTTTGTTTATAAGTTGCACAACATGGAGTGATTTCCTCACCACTGTAGATAATTGATGGTCAAAGGCTAGATTGCTGTCTGTGTGTCCCTAAGTCCCTGACTACTGGGTCAGCTCTAAGGAGTGCATTGTCAATGTGATAGTTACTAGGGATAGATGACTTCCCAAAGGATAGTATTATGCATTTCTTGGCATTTAGTTTTAGTCCATGGCTCTGACACCGGTTTTTGCCTGTAAACCCGTCCTGGAGAACATTTGTATCCGTGTGAGATTCAATGACTGCTCCTAATTTGCAGTCATCTGCAAATTTAGTCAGCCAGAGACTACTGACATTGGCCTGAGAAGTAAATGCCAAAAAGGATTGGTCCAAAGACTAATCCCTGAGGGACTCCACTTGTGATCGGCCTCTTTGTAGAGGTGGACTCCCCACTTCTAACTTTCTGGGTCCTGTCTGTGAGTCAGTTGGTTGTCCACCAGGTGATGTATGGGTTGGTACCTAACCTCTTGAGTTTGTCAACAATGCAAATGCCTTGGTCAGGTCAAGGCAAGCAATGTAAATAGGTTTGCCCTCATCCATTGCTTTGGAGACCTTCTCAGAGAAGTTCACCAGGTTGAGTAGCATGATCTGCCCTTGAAACCAAATTGGGTTGGGTCCAGTATCTGGAGGTTTACTATAGCTCTGTTCATCTCCATGATAATTCCTTCCATGACTTTACATATAAGACTGGTGAGACTTATGGGCCTGTAGTTTCCAGGGTTTGTAGATGGCCCACCTTTGTGCAGAGGGATGACTGTTGCCTTTCTGCATTCATGAGGCACGAAACATGTTTGGAGGCTACAGTTAAACAGTAATTCCAGAGGCCCTGATAGGTCATGCTTTTTAGAAGGCTTCCTGGGTACTGTCTTGGCCCACTGATGTAGTGTTCTTGATCTTAGAGCATTAAGGACCTGTTCCCTAGTGATAGTAGGGGAGTTATAGTTAATGATATTTCCTGAGAGAAAGTTAAGGGGGGTTAAAGTTGGAGCTGAATTTATCAGCCAAGTGGTTTGCTATATCTTCTGGCTCAGTACAGATGGCTCCAGTTACAATGAGCTCTGCACACAATTGTGTATTGCCTTTGAGGCTGCAGACATAGCTAAAGAATGCTGTGTGGTTGTCCTTGGCCTGGGACGCCAAACTTTCCTCAAATTTGGCTTTGGTAGACTTTTTGTCCTCTGAGTTGTTTTAGTTTGAGAATGCTTTTATCCTGCTGGATGCTGCACCTCCTAATTTTTGCCATGATTTTCCTCTTTGTTATACAGCCTACTGATTTTGTTATTCCACCAGGGTGGCTTGTTTTTTGAGTTAGTTCTGTACTACTTCCTGGTGGGTACATCTGCTTCATCTTATCCATGCTTTGAAGAGGTTTTCTTTTTTTTTCAGTGCTGTCAGTACTTGGAAAGCGACAACCTCACTGAATAATTTAACATTTGACAGTCTTTGGAGAATGATCTTGGCAGGGGTACTTAGAGCTCTGTATATCTACAGTTTAAAAGGGAGGGAGCTTTAAAAGGGCCAGCAGTGAGTTAAAATATTTTTGTATAACCTCATTTAATTTGTTGTTTGGATTGTCTTCACCATACCCTTTAATAGTATTGTCTTTCGACCTTTCCTTTATAGAATTGGGAGCTTATGCATTTCTCAATTTATTCTGGGAAATATTGAGTTATGACAGTCTTCTAGAGAGTAAACACATTTTTGTTACTCTGATACTCTTGCTTTATTATAAGCTGTGTATTTTAATGCCAATAATGCTAGATTGCGGTTTGTAAATAGATGTACATAATAGTGCCAGACATTTTCTAAGACTACGATTAATGTGGCTAATTCCTGTGAAGAATACAGCGGGAGTTCCAGAGTTAACAAAGCTGGTCAGAGATTTGCATGGGTGCTGGTGGAGTTTAACTAGGTGAATGGGAGTGAGTAACAAATGTCAGCTTGCCCATCCTGGGGAGAGGAACATGTCTAGCTCACCCTTGGGTGATACCTAGAAAGGAGCACTAGGAGTTGCTTCCATAGAAACAACTCTACGAGCACATGCTGCTGTAGCTGTGTGTAGTATTCATTGGGATGTCATTTGGCAGCATGTGTGCTTTTCAGTAAAAGAAGCAATAGATGTGCTTAAGGAAAGTGCTAAGAGAGCACCCTACAGATATTGGGCAGGTGCTGTGCTGGACCTAGAAGCTGACCTGCTTATTAACCACCTGGCTGACACCCGAAGGAGAATGGATTGGCTGAATGAGGTCCCTGGACAAGAATGGCTGCGTGGTAGGTCTCTCTCCTAGCCCGGGGATGCCTACCTCTTGCCATTAATGGAAGGAATGGTCTTCTTGGGTAAAGTTAGATGATCCACTGGGTAGATCCAGTGGAGGACGTTGATGCAGGGATAAAAATAAGGCTAGCATGAGGCATACGACAGATCTGCAGTTCTAATTAGCAAACACTTTCATAATAAATTAAATGCCATTAGTTTATCTGGCATTCCTCATGTCAACAATGAATAGAATCTTTGTTTTTGTTTCCTTCTGGGGGGGAGGGGTGCAAGGAAAGTCCAGTTTGTTCAGTACCAGTGTGATAGTTACAGCTGTCACTGTGTTGGCTGTCATCTATACACCCTCAAATAATTTGCAAGGATTTATGTTTGCTATCATCTATACACCCTCAAAAGAATGTTGCAAAGATTGAGTGTTTTCATTCAAAGTTTATGCTCACACTTCGCACATTTTTATAGGTTTTTCCAATCTCCTGTTACTGGATAGGAGTAATGTCACATGCTTAGTGTCTGTTAGATTCATGGCTCAACACCATGAAACTTGTTGCCAAGTCAGTTATATTTTTACAATTGGACCATTTTTCACAACAGCAGTGCACTTTGAAACTTCATCCAAATTAAGTCAAGTCATTTAACCAAATTGTTTGCAAGCCTTCATTTAGTGAAATGTATATATTTTTGGTATGAGAGTAGTGCAGCAGTGCACAGCAGTGACCCTTCTGTCTAATGCCACCTTGCTGACTTCCACTAAGCAGCCATATTTTGATAAGTGCAATTGACCAATATGTGTTTGCTGCAGTGACCACCTTTGATTTGGCACCAGTGTGTTAGCTAATCTTTCAATTTAGTAGGCATTACTTCTGATGACCTCATGAGCATTGCAGTTTATCAGTAGCAGAATAAACCATTTTTGTACAGTGGATTCCAGTCTTTCCCCAACTATAGGAAATAACCATCCTTATGACTCTGAGAAACTGGACAAAAACACTAAGCAACAGTTATAGTAAGCTAACACTTAACTTTGGCAAGTTTTCATATTTTCCTTGTTTTTTTTAGGATTATAGCCATTTTATCATATGTTACTGTCAATTTTTACATTAATTTTCCAGTGCACGATTGTCTTCCTTTCCATAAATACTTTCAGAATATTTTTGATGGGTCTAACATTGTTGTTCATGTCTTTACCAGTGCAGGTTATCATACATTCCACTGGTATTGCATGGTTGTGGCTGAACATGCTCCTTAGGCCTACTCTCTTCGCTATCAAAACATAATGAATGCTTTTGTAGCAGAATAGGAACAATTTTCCTTTTAAAGTCTTGCGGTATGGGGGGGATGGGCATATCCCCCTTTATACACCACATAAATGTATTCCTTGTAGCACTAATGCTGTACTTCTTGATGTGCAAACTGTAACATTTTAAGCTTAGGAAAGTATTTTAAGCTTAAAATCCATCTTAATGCACCATAGATTTCATTTTTTTTGTACAGATAATATGATGATTTGGGTATATTGGTGTCAAAGGCTGCATGCCCAAAGAAACTGTGAAACTAATGATGAAGCAGGGTGCACAAGTTTAATTATTCCCCTTTATACTGAGAGGCTGTATTGGTAGTGGTGATGTGCTTACCTGAAATGTACTGGCTTGTGAAAACACATTTTTGAAAGTAGTTCCTTTTTTTCTCTGTAAACAGACCGAGGAAGTGTTATTCAACTGTTTATAAAAATTTTCACAGGCTATAGAAGAAGGAACATTAGAAGAGATAGAAGAGGAAGTCCGTCAGAAGAAAACTTCTCGCAAACGCAAGCGAGACAGAGACAGAGACATTGATGGAGGTCCTTCTACTCCAACTACCACTCGTAGCCGTGACAAGGATGATGAGAGCAAAAAGAAGAAACGAGGTCGGCCACCTGCTGAAAAACTCTCTCCAAATCCTCCTAATCTCACCAAGAAAATGAAGAAGACTGTTGATGCAGTGATTAAATATAAAGACAGGTATTGCAATTTTTCTCATACTCCAGTAATTGAGCTTCACTGTCATTCCTCCTTTTCAATAATCTACATATGAGCCTTTTAGGTAGAGAATGAATTAATACTTACCATTCTCAAAACACACACATTTCTAACACTTCAATTTTTGTTATGACTGTTCCTTCTCTGTCCTTTTTTTTCTGATTACAGGAAGATTCTGGTCCCTTTTAGTTCTCAAATTCATGCATTGTAAGCAAGTTTGTGGAAGTATGTTTAGCATATCTGTATTTTTTTCATATGTTAAAGATGATGGCTTGAGAATGGTGTCCTGCTTCAAAATAGTTGTCTAAATTATCCTAGCATTAGAGAAGTTGTGACCGACTCAATTCCTTTAAGGTTTGGAAGGGGGTGGTATTGCGGATCTAAGAAGAAAATGTACGAGCTGGAACAGAATTTGATGTCAATTTGCCCGACTGAGTGTGGTAGCCAGAACACTTCACCGTAGAACAGCTCAGCTGTAAGTGAGCTGTGTTTTAAGAGACCTTGTTAGCAGTTAAGCTGCAACACTGCTACAGAATTAAGCTGTACAATGGCAGACCTTCACTGTTCAGAATGTTTTTGCACTGAACTCCAAGCTCATTGCAAGTAATTCTCATGCACTGAAGTAAATGTCTGCCAGAAATAGGCACTAGTTCTGAACTACTCCAGCAAAATTATACAGCTTAAATTTACCCAGAAGTAATTTTCCAGGTGTAAGGGTAATTTGTGGTTGTAAGTTATCTTGTTACGCGTAACTGTAATAAGAAAGCTATACCTCCCTTTTAGATGCATTCGTTTAGGCCTGTCTATGGGCTTTGAGATCAGTTTTTACCCAAGTTTTCTTTAAGAACCAAAGGCCTAACTTGGTTTGGTGATTCATACATTTCTAAGGATCGTCAATTGCATGAGAAGGAAGGAGCTTCTTATAGCTCGATCTGGGCAGTTCCAGTCAACCTAAAAATTAAACAAATAAAATCACTGAGATTGTCAGAGATGTAATTAGCTTGCCAGTCTTAAGACACTGTATTGTGAATTTTTTGTACCATACCAGGTTATTTTACATAATTTACTCTTGTGGAGCAGGTGAGTCCTACTAGACCTGTACTCTTATTTTTACAGGAGACCCAGTGCAGTATTTATGCAAATGGAAATTTGACCACAGCACTGTGGAAATCCCTTACTGTTTTCATTAGACAAAGTTCCATGCCCATAGTTGTACTGGTTATGAAGCCGATGTCTGAAAAAGAGAGTAGTAGGTATGCTGCTTCTAAATGCTGGAAGGTCAGTGCTTGAACAGGGGACAGAGTTTACACTTATAGGCATGCCAGGAGATGGACATTCAGCAGTGACGGTGAAGTTATGTACTCTTGGTTATGGTTGAAGGAGATCTCAGGACGGCCAGTTTCCTTACAGCACAGGAAGTGTGCAACTCTTAAGTGCTGTCAGTGTTGTATAGGAACTTTCAGGATTTTGTGGGGTTTCCGTTTAACTCTCTTCTTTTTTCTGTACCAGGTATACAGGTATCTGACTTAAATTTTGAGAGTGAGAGTTTACTTTAAAGTTTTTGCAGAAATGGATGGCATGAAAAGAACATGGTATGGCAGCATGTTTTGGAGCTTTTCCAGCATCCCAAACACTAATTAAGCATGTTGATTTGGTGTTAAAGAATAAATAAGCTGACCTTCAAACAGTTTAATCATGTGACTTAACTGAAGATGTGTAAGATACTATTTGACAAAGGACCAAACTTTGAGTTTATGTGGCTATGTGATTGAAGGATTATAGTGAAACTATTAATGAAAAATTGCATTGATTTTGTCTGATTACAGGTCTTGCAAAGAACCATGTAAAGAAAGTTATAAATACCCTTGTAAAAAGCATTGCAGTTTTGATTGGAATTAAAATAAGTGCTATTTTTTTTGGGGGGGGGTAGTAGGAGATTAGAGTGAAGTAAGTGGAAGGCACAGTGGATATAAAAAGTGTACGCACCCCGTTTAAAATGCCAGTTTTATACGATATAAAAAATGAGACCACAGTAAATCATTTCAAAACTTTTCCCACTTTTAATGTGACCTACAACCTGTACAATTCAATTGAAAAACAAATCTGTTGGGGGAAAAATATAAAAAATGTATAATAAGCTGGTTGCATAAGTGTGCACACCCCTAAATTAATACTTTGTTGAAATAAGGAGGAGGGAAGAAGATTAGGATAGTAATGAGTATTGTAGAGTTGTATATGATGGTCAGTAAAGGTGGAAGAAAGTAGATGTGGGTAGCTAATGTACAGGAAGAATGGGATTTAAACAGGACTAAAATTTGGGGAAAGCCTATTGATCAGGTGATTAAGTAGTTTTTTGAAATGTCGGGTTGGCTGCATTTATGATAGGTTGAGGGTTAGGATTCCGAATTCTGGAGACATAGCTGGAGTAGACTGTGTCCCCGGCACTGTTGTTTGAATTGGTGATTTGTAGTACAGATTTGTTTGAGGAATGGTGGGCCCATTTGTTGGTATAGGGTTGGAGCAGATTTTAGAAAGCAGGGCATTTAGACCCGATTGGTAGATCAGGCTGTGGGCAGTGGTAAGCTTGGGTCTAGGTTAAGTAGTGGGGTAATTTCTAACTAGTTGTGCTGTTGTAGAGTAGAGCAGTGGTGGAATGTGTGTAGGGAATTTGTTGCAAGTTTGGCTGTTGTGTTGTAACAAGCTTCTAGTTTTGCTAAATCTGTTTTCTTTAGGTTAGTGAAAATTGGGGAGGCATAGAATAGAGTAGAGAGTAAATGGGTTCTGGTAATTGACTGTCTTATAGTGTTGGTTAGGTATTGTTTGATTCTAATTTGTGATCCTAGTTTTGTGTCTTGTTGATAATCTGAGATGGATGTTTGTCAAATTTCATATTAAGTAGAATACCAAGCCGTTTCATTTGAGATGCTGCAGCTTTTATGATATTGGAGGAACAGATATGAAATGAGGATGGACAATGTATGGATTTACTGGGTCCAAAGATCATTAGTTTAGTTTTATTTGGGTTTAGAATGAGATGAGTCTGTGAGCCAGGATTCTACAGCTGAGAAAGACCGTTGTCATTTCTTCAAGTTGTGGTTGGGTGGGTGCAGCGCAGATGAATGTAAAGCAGTGATGGTGAACCTTTTGGGTTCTTAGTGTCAAAAATTCAGAAAATACCAAACTTGACTCCGTTGATGTGTCACCCACCCCCCCAAACAGAAGTAAATAAAAATAAAATAAATAAAACTAAATAAAACAGCAAACACTTAGAAATGCAGACTACTTTCCCTTTGCAGAAGAGCAACTACAAAGAGAAAACGTCAGCACTACCCTTTGCAGAATCTATTGAGACAGTATATCAAAATAGTCTTTGAGGTTAATAACTTCTTACTTCTGCAGCAGTGTTGTTGAACTGGCTCTGGCACAAAATAATTCAGTGCACTTCACATAAGCAACAAATGCAAAAGCAGTTTCTTTGGGAACTCAGGTGTTGATGAACGCTGGTGTGTCACACATCGTCATGGTGTCACCTTTGACACGGATGTCATAGGTTCACCATCACTAGTGTAGAGTCCTATACATACTGAACTATAGGGGTGAGGTGGGTTGCAGTGTGACGTTAGTGGTAAAAATGCTGAAGAGAAGAGGACCTAGAATCAAGCCCTGTGGGACTCCCATGGTGACTTTTTCAAAAGACTGGAGAAATCTTGGTGCCATTTGACTGCTTGTTATTATGGAACCATGAAAGATGAGTGACTGAGGTTTTAGGGAGGAGAGTTCAGTGAGGAGTTTCTGGTGGAAGACTGTGTCAAAGCTTTGGACAGATCCAGGAAGATAGAGTGTACTAATTTTCCTTCATTTCTATGTTGGTTGATTGTGTTTGTAATACTTAGGGCAGCTTTGGTACTATGATTGGGGAAAAAACGTGCTGTATGTTTTTTAGGAGGTTGTTGGATAAGAGGCAGTTAATGAGTTGGACGTGAATACATTTTTATAGTATTTTGGCTAGGGGAGACACAGTTGCTATTGGTCTGTAGTTCGAGAGTTCACTCGAGTTCCCTCCGCTATGTAGTGGGATGATGTGTGATATTTTCTAAATTATGGGAATCTAGTGTTCTCTGATAGAGCAGTTAATCAGAGTGGAGATAGGATAGAAGATGGCTTTAGCTGCTAGTTTAAGGTATTCTGTAGGTAAATTATCAGCTGCTGAGGTTGTAGGTTTAAGTTTGGGGGGCAGTTTATGGTACTGGCTTGGATGGGTTTTAAGGAGAAGGTATCATTGGTTTCTTTGGATGCTATTGAAATAGTTAGAGGAGCATTGCTGTTCTTACTAAGTGATGGTGTAGAATTAGTAAAGTATGCGTTAAATTTTGTTGCTGTACTGTCTTTATTGCTTGTGTTTGTTGGGGTTGGTGCCAAAGGGTGTCCAAGCTGGAGGAGCTTTTTTTTTATAGTGGACCAACATTTTTGAGCTATTTTGGTGTTTTTGTTGAATTTCACTATAGTAGGTTTTGTTGTGTTTGATTGGCTTTGTTTCTACGTTGTTGGTAGTGTTCTAGGTTGACTTTAGTTCTGTTGGTATGCCATTGTGTCCATTCTTTCTCTCTTAGTTTAAGTAGTTGTTTTATTAGCCAAGGAGCATATTTTGATTTTACTCGTATGATTCTGCATGGAGCTAGCTTGTTTAATATGTTTAGGAAAATGGTATTAATTGATGGCAGTGTCTAGGGGTGGTAGTGTTAGTGACGTCCAGTTTCAGAGTTGAAGGATGGAGATGAAAGTTTGTGCATTAAACACTTTTGTTATGGATTTGTCGACTGGTAGTATTTCTGTTGGGGGGTAGGGGGGGTAGTGAAGAGGTCTTAGTAGGTACAGGTGGAGGTGGTCACTGATGCTGTCAGGGAGGCAGCCCAGTCTAGAATTGATTGTGTCTTGGTGGTTTTGTCTACTGTGGTAGCAGATTACTTGTGTGAAACCCTGCAGGTTAATGAAGCTAGTGGGGTTTAATGAGTTGCAGGAGAACCTGTTTGTGTTATTCACCCATTATGATGGTTTCTTGTGGAAACATTGAGGATGTCCAGTGGAGAACATCCTTTATTACAGTGATGTTATTGGCAGGAGGAATACAAGTTCCTCTAATGATTGTGTATTTATTGGAGTTTATTTTGAGTTTGCTGAGTAATATTTTGGTGGTGTTGAATTCTGGGTGACTCTGTTCTAGAAGTTCTAGTTTGAGATTATTTTTATAAATGGCTATTCCACCTCCACATTTGTTTTGTCAAGTCTGTGTATACTATAACCTGGGAGTAGAGTTTTGTTTGCTTCCAGTTTTAGCCAGGTTTCTCTCAGTACTGTGATGTCGGGGGAGTGGTGTGAGAGACTGGTGTGGAATTCATGTATCTTATTAGCTATGCTCCTGAGATTCATGTTGTGGCGTAGTAGGTTAGATCCTTTAGGGCAAGTATTTATTACACTGTGGGACTGAAATTTAGGGGAATTGTGTGCTGGTTCAGTTTTGGGGCCAGGATTTGGGTGAATGTCACCGTTAAGTTTGAGATGTGATACTAAGTATAAGAGTGAGTTTGAGAGTTTTATTATTAGTTTTTTACACTTAAGAATAATTTGGGATGTGGAATATAGATGTGCATATCTATATGTAAAATGTTCTCTATTGGTGGTAGTATAGAGGTCTGGCACTATCTCAAAGTTTATGGGTTTTGTGCTTTTTTTCAATTTCTCCATGTTTGCGTTTCTAATACCATGACAGGAATGGACCCCATTCCTAAGTCAAAGTGCAATTAAAGTTCATGAAATTAGTATTTTCAGTCTTTGTCAGCCAATAGTCCTCTTCGCAGCACCCACAATGTATCCAGTAAGGATGACTCCTGCAATTCGTATGGGATTACATGTATTGGTAAGAAAAAGTAGTACTCCACATAGTCAAAAAAATTATTTAATAAAACGACAAAGCTTTCAGATACAAACTGTCCATGTGAAGTTGTTCAATTTCGCCGTTCATTCTTCACTGATGGGTTCGGAGCCGATCCTCAGCTCCGACACGGCCGACTAGCAAGCTCAAAGTTCTCCAGTAGCTCCAGACCCCACCCCTTATCCCACAATGCACTGCTGGAATTACCTCAGATCTAGTTTGCCGCGGCACAGATCTCTTGGTTTCCAGTGTTGCTTGAGACTTTATTGGGAGTTTTCAACTTTCAGCAAGTTATATTTTTCAGTTTTTATATATCTTTGATCTATTTTTAATAATAGATATTACTAGCTAGTAGATGGTTGTTTTTCTGTGTTCAACCCCCTTTCCTCAGTAAGTCTTTGCCTCTGGCCCTTTGGCCTTAGGATCCCTTTCTTTACTTGTTAGTCAGTGTTCCCTGTTTGGGACTATTGTTATTGGATTACTTAATCCTGTTTATATTGATAGTTGTTAGTTGCCCCTTTTTGGGCTGTGTGTGAGTTAGTTAAGATTTCTAAAATAGCTCATAGTTAGTGTGTTCCATTTAGTGAAAATTGTAAAATGTCTGAAGAAAAAGACAAACATCCAAAGTCGGTTTTAAAAAATGTCCAGACTGCGGACAGAAAATGTCAGTCACGGATGCCCTTTGTACAGTGTGTTTACTGTTTGGGTGAGGTGCATCTGCAAGACTCATGCAGTATCTGTCGCTCCTTTTTCACCAGAGTGCTAGCAGAAAGGAAGAGGAAGTTAATTGATAGGGGTATTATCAAACACCCCTTTTCTGAGGCATTGTCTGACCAGGATGGAGCCAGCAAATTTTCCAAATCTTCCACTGAATCTAGGTAAAAAAAAAAAAAAAAGGGAAAAAGTCATAAATTGTGGTGACTTCGGCTCTACTGCCTTCGGAGCCGACAGTCTGCTCTTTTCGGAACCGGGACACTGCTCTGGAACCGGTTGCCGAAAAACATCCATCCATATTGCTCCATTCAGCTCCATCTGTTCACTCTTCCAGGTCCTCTGTCAGCCTTTCTGATCTGGATATGGACCGGCTGGTTCAGAAACTCTTTAAGGCATCAGGCCTAGCTAAATTGCTGTCGGCTCAGACCCAATCGTTGGAGCCGAAGATCACTGCTCTTGAATTGTCTGCTCCTCCTCCGAGCCATACCGGACCTTCGGAGACGGAGGAGGCCGACCTGATGATTGTGGATCCCTTGGGGCCGACACCTGCTCCGGTGTAGTCTGCTCCATCTGCTCTGACGTTCTCGGCACCGACTGGGGACTCTAGAAGCAGACACTGTCCGGTCGGGTCTGGGGAGGATAGCCGCACTGACTTGTCGGTGCCTACTCTTCCTCTCGGGGCCTCTGCTCGGGTGAGCTCTGCTACTATCTCTGGCTCGGAGCCTATGGCTTTGGTGCAGGAGGAGATCATGGCTCCGTCGGATCAGTCGACTCCTTCTCATCGGAGCCAAGTTGCATTCGAAGCCATGAGGCGAGTGTTTTCTCCTAAGACTTCCTCATCTTAAGGTCTGGCCTCTTCTTCCCATAAAGTGCCTGTGTCAGTTTCTGTCTCCTCCGGTCATCCCAAGCGTAGAGACCCTGAGCCTCAGGTAGCCCCACAGGGTGCTCCCTGCTCTTCCGAGACCTCTCCAGAAGTTCCCCCTGAAGAGGTTCCCAGGAAGAGATTATGCAAGAGGAGGCATTTGGACTCCCCCAGGAGTCTCTCACATCGTTCAGCGACTTGGATGAATCAGAAGGTTCCCCTAGATCCCCCTCTGAGGACATCTCCTTTGCAGAGATTCTTGAAATTCTTAGGCAGAAGAGGGGTGATTGGCAGTCCAAGAGCCCTACTGAGGACAAGTCTGTTCTCCTGAAGGCGTTCGGGTCTCAACCTTCCACCTCTTGGGTATCTCCGCCCTACAATGAGCTTATAGTTCTGGTCTCTCATAGGGAGTGGGAGTCAGCAGAATCTCTAGAACCTGTTCCTAGGAGGCCTAATAAGTTTATTTCTGCCCCCGTGGCTAAGTCCTTTTTGACCAAGGGAGTCCCTGTTGATGCCATGGTGGTGGCGGCAGCCGCCAAAAAGGAAATGTCTGAGACTTCCTCATCTATCCATCCTCCTAACAGAGAATCTAGGATCATGGATAGATATGGGAAACGCATGTTCAGTGCAGCGACTTTCTCACTCGGATCACTGAACTACTTGACTCATTTTACCAGACTGCAGAGAGATCACCTTAATTAGTTGGGAGATGCTCTTCAGGGTGCTGTAGCTTCGAGTGTATCCGATAAGATTGCCACTCAGCTCCCTACCCTCAATTTGATAGTCAAATCGTCCATGCATCTCGTGTCTTACGCAGCTGATGGTTCGAGTAGAGCCGCAGGTACAAGAATCGCTCTTCATAGGCATGCCTGGATGCAACTCTGTTACTTTGCGGAACCCTTCAAGTCTTCCTTTACTAATACCCCATTTGATGGCTCATCTTTGGGCAAAAGATGAAGGAGACTTTGACCAGGTGTGAGCAACAAGGAAAGACTCTGTCTGCCGTCTGAGTCCGTTTTTCCACCCCCGCTCGACCCTTTCCTAAAGGGCAGAGGAGAGGAAAGATGTGGTTCCGGAAAGCCCAAGGAGCCTTTCAAGACACACATGGAGAGCCCCCCTCCAGAGGCAGAGGAGGGGGTTTCAATGGAAGACGCGGCAGAGGGGGGTCCGCAACACCAGGGTGACAGATCGATTCTCTGGTCAGTCCTACCAGTGCTCCTGAAGGGGGAGGCCCAGCTGGTCCTATTCTGGAGGCAGTTGGGGGTCGCTTATCATTGTACCCAAAAGCCTGGCTAAATATAACAAACAACAGTTTGCTACAAAGTATCATTTCCAGAGGGAATTTCATACCGTTCTCCACCCAGCCTCTTCCTGTCAAAAAAATCCCGGACATTCCACCCAGTCACATGGGACAAGCAGCAATAGAGGTACGCCGATTGCTAGAAGAGTGTCATCCAGCCAGTCCCCGGCAGACCAGACAGGATTCAGAGCTTACTCAAGGTTTGGATCTCTGCAGACTCTACCAATTTGTGAGAAAAGAGAAGTTCCGAATGGTCACGCTACAGTCCATACTCCCGTTTCTAGGGAAGGACAATTGGATGTGCACGATCGATCTCAAGGATGCGTACTATCACACAAAGATGGCCAGACCATCCAGAGATCACCTGCGTTCCCGGCTAGGAGCCAGTCATTATCAATTCCGAGCTCTGCCCTTTGGTCTCACTACAGACCCCAGAGTATTCACCAAGTGTATGGCAGTAGTCATGGCTCACCTGAGGCGTCTAGGATTCCAGGTGTTTTTGTATTTGGACGATTGGCTCCTTACCTCCACCAACAGGCATCAACTTCTTCAAGCGAGAGAGGCTACTCTTGACACTCTGCGATCGGCTAGGCATTACAGTCAACTTCGAAAAGTCTGCCTTGTTGCCATCGCAGCATATCGTTTTTATAGGGACAGAACTAGACACGTCAACTACCACTCTTCGTCTTCCACCAGAAAGAATTTCTATTCTTCGCCAACACATCATGTCCCTGATCTAAAAGAACAGAGCACCAGCTGCAGAGGTATTGAAATGTCTAGAATTGATGGTCTTACCAAGAACTTCCATTGAGTCCCATGATCCTGATAACGAATTCCTGCAAGAAGGATCTTCAGTGGTGGTTGACGTCTCCATGTCACAATAGGATGTCCCTTCATGCTCCCCCCTCCAGTTGCCACTGTGACCACGGACGCTTCCCTGATAGGGTGGGGGGGGGGGCTTTTTCAGGGAAAGACTGCCCAAGGCACATGGACAGATCAAGAATCACATCTGCATATCAATGTCCTGGAGATGAGAGCAGTGCTTTTAGCATTGCAATACTTTCAGGACTCTCTTCCTCTAGGGACAATTGCAGTACGGACAGACATGTCAGTGGTCTGGTACCTGAGCAAGCAAGGCAGGACAAAGTCTTATCCCCTTTGCCGAGAAGCCCTCAGAGTATGGCAGTGGGCACTGTCATCCCAGTGCTTTCTGTTGGCAACGCACATCCCAGCAAATCCAACGTCATAGCGGACAGACTGAGCAGAGCAATTTTATTGCCCCATGAATGGTCCCTCAACCAAGAGAATGCGGACAGGATCTTCCGCAAATGGGGCCAGCCTTCCTGCGACCTGTTTGCCAGTCACATCAACAACAAATGCAGAAGCTATTTTGCCCTGATTCACATGCCAGGTCACTCCCCGAGGGATGCTGTTGTCCACAATTGGCCCCCGGGTCTCCTCTATGCATTTCCACCAATTCCCCTGATACCCAAATTCTTACAGAAAGCAAAGTCGCTGGGACGGACGATCATCCTTATAGCCCCTCACTGGCCTCGACAGATTAAGTTTCCGTTTCTTTACCATCCCCTTCTGGAAGATCCATGGATCCTGGACTTGACACATCTGTCAGAGGATCTTCTTCCATCCTTGCAGACACTGAAGCTAACAGCTTGGCTGCTCCAATTCCCCGCATAGTCGGGCTCTGTAATCTTTCCCATGACACTAGTCAAATTTTGTTGGCTTCCCATAAACCTTCCACTAGAAAATTGTATCGTAGTAAGTGGAAGAGATTTTCTATTTGGGCTTCTTCCCACAACATTGACCCTTACCAAGCGCCATTGTCTTCCTATCTTACAATTGTTGACAGAAATCTTCAACCAAGGAGCAACGGCTGCTACGGTACGAGTGCAATTAGCTGCTATATCTAATTTCCATCTAGGCATCAATGGTTTGAATATTATGGCTCATCAATTGTCTAAGGCTTTTCTAAAAGGTTCTTTTCACATGAGGCCTCCAGTGAAGACACCTTATTCCCTCTGGAATTTGAATTTTATGTTGTCTCGTATCATTCTTCCTCCTTTTGAGCCTGCATCATTTTGTGAACTAAAATTTCTGTCATGGAAAACTGTCTTCTTAGTAGCCATCACTTCAGCCCGCAGTGTGTCAGAGCTCCAAGCCCTATCCATCAAGCCCCCTTATATGGTCTTCCATGCTGACAGAGCATCTGTCAGGACAAATCCATACTTTTTGCCCAAAGTGTGTTCTGAGATTAACATTAATCAAGTCATTGAGTTGCCTGATGTTCATCGTGCATTACAGCTGCAGTAATTACATATGGGGTTTTCAGCCGGCAGGCGGTCCCTCGGTCGGCCGAATTCCAAAGTCTTGGTCCCAAGGCCGGTTGTTGCCGCGTACTCTTCTGACGACAGGAAGCCTAGAGTATAAAAGACCCAGCCGACGCCAACTTCTTCAGTCTTTTTGCCGCTGGGTGCGAAGCAGAAGCAGTTCGCAAGTGCGGTCGCCAGCTCCTGAATTACGAAGAATTTGGAACCAAGTCTTCATTAAAGCTAAGTACCCGTTGAGAACCTTTTCTTGCCTCAGACCGATGTCAGAAAACGTTAATAATTGTATTTCTTGTGGGAAGCAAATACCGCATAAGGATTTCCATTCCCTTTGCATACCTTGTTTGGGCCCAGACCACGACGCCTCGGCTGCCGCTTTGTGCTACCTTCAATAAACGCACTATCAAGCGCCGGGCGGAGTTCGCCAACACTATTTTGGCAAAGCTAATTATAAAATGTCGTCGGATACTCCGACTACCGCTATGTCCAGAAAACGCAAAGAAAAGGACAGTCAGTCGAGAACTGCGGTCTCCACCGACACCACGCGGAAACAAGCTCCACGCGGGCCGGTGCTCAGTGAGACGCCTTTGCAGTCCCTGAGTACCGACGACACTCCGGCGGGTCTTCTGTGCCTGAGACCGCTGGTTCTTCGGTCCTTTCCCAAACTACTACCGAAGCCCCTGTTCATGTCGAACCCACCAATGTGGATAGATCTACATCCACCCATGGTGTATTTAGGCCTTCATCTTCTCCATCAAGGCCTTTACAAAAGCCAAATCAGCCAAGCATCTTTCTAGGTCTGCCTCACAAGGCCCAAGACCTGGGCCCACGCCTAAGAAGCACATGCTTAAAATGGCTGAAGACCTGATCACTCTTATCAGAGGCTCACAGGCCCCTCCGGACAAGAGACCCAGAGTAGAGGAGGATTCTCCTCCTTCCGACCAAGAATCCATTTTATCAGAACATTCTGATGCTGAAGAACAGTCTTATTCACCTTTTGAGGATTCGGATGCAGAGCAGTCCATTCCTTCTGTATCCCCCTGAGGATTTTTCCTTTGGGGAAACTTCTTCTTACACTCCTTGAGAGACACCCATTGGGAAGGCCAAGACTCTTTCAGACTCCAAGAAAAGACTTAGGGAATTCCTCTGGTTACCTCAGCATAGACCTCTGGCTATTCCTCCTGTTTTGGAGGTTTTGGATGATGTATACTCGAGGCCTGTTTAAATCCTGATTCTCTGCCTCCTGCTCCAGTTAAGCCGATAGGTATTACAGAGTTCCTAATTCTCATCAGTTCCTCTATAAAGGCCATAATGCAGACCCTGAAACTATTTCTCAAGGCCCTAAAGGAATTAAGGCTTCCACGGCCAAGAATCCACTACCTACGGAAAGGGAATCTAGATCACTAGAAAGGTGGGGTAAGAAGGTTTACACCTCGGCCACCCTTGCCATGAGGGCCTTAAACTGCCAGTTTCATATGATTAAATATCAGCAATTTCTGTTATCACAATTAAAAACAAAAATATCACAACCTGAACAACCAGATTTAAAGGAGTTGCAGGATATGATTGCATAGTGCTGAGCAAGTGGGCAAGCACACCTTAAAATGTGGTTATGATGCACTAGAGGCCTCCAGCAGATCAGCCACTGGAGCAGTCATTCGCAGACATGCATGGCTAAGGAACAAAATCTTCCAGATCAGGTGAAAGCAAAAATTCTAGATGCAACTGCTACATAAGGATGTTCTTTGGTGGTAATGCTGAGGATATTTTACGAAAATGGATAATTATGGCTCTGAGATTCATGTTGTGGAGTAGTAGGTTAGATCCTTTAGGGTAAGTATTTATTACACTGTGGGACTGAAATGTAGGGGAATTGTGTGCTGCTTGTTCAGTTTTGCGGCCAGGATTTGGGTGAATGTCACCGCTAAGTTTGAGATGTGATACTAAGTATAAGAGTGAGTTTGAGAGTTTTATTATTAGTTTTTTACACTTGAGAATAATTTGGGATGTGGAATATAGATGTGCATATATCTATATGTAAAATGTTCTCTATTGATGGTAGTATAGAGGTCTGGCACTATCTCAAAGTTTATGGGTTTTGTGCTTTTTTGCAATTTCTCCATGTTTGCATTTCTAATACCATGACATGAATGGACCCCATTCCTAAGTCATAGTGCAATTAAAGTTCATGAAATTAGTATTGTTTCAGTCTTTGTCAGCCAGTAGTCCTCTTCGCAGCATCCGCAATGTATCCAGTAAGGATGACTCCTGCAATTCGTATGGGATTACATGTATTGGTAAGAAAAAGTAGTACTCCACATAGTCAAAAAAAATTATTTAATAAAACGACAAAGCTTTCAGATACAAACTGTCCATGTGAAGTTGTTCAATTTCGCCGTTCATTCTTCACTGATGGGTTCGGAGCCGATCCTCAGCTCCGACACGGCCGACTAACAAGCTCAAAGTTCTCCAGTAGCTCCAGACCCCACCCCTTATCCCACAATGCACTGCTGGAATTACCTCAGATCTAGTTTGCCGCGGCACTGATCTCTTGGTTTCCAGCGTTGCTTGAGACTTTATTGGGAGTTTTCAACTTTCAGCAAGTTATATTTTTCAATTTTTATATGTCTTTGATCTATTTTTAATAATAGATATTACTAGCTAGTAGATGGTTGTTTTTATGTGTTCAACCCCCTTTCCTCAGTAAGTCTTTGCCTCTGGCCCTTTGGCCTTAGGATCCTTTTCTTTACTTGTTAGTCTGTGTTCCCTGTTTGGGACTATTGTTATTGGATTACTTAATCCTGTTTATATTGATAGTTGTTAGTTGCCCCTTTTTGGGCTGTGTGTGAGTTAGTTAAGATTTCTAAAATAGCTCATAGTTAGTATGTTCCATTTAGTGAAAATTGTAAAATGTCTGAAGAAAAAGACAAACATCCAAAGTCTGGTTTTAAAAAATGTCCAGACTGCGGGCAGAAAATGTCAGTCATGGATGCCCTTTGTACAGTGTGTTTACTGTTTGGGTGAGGTCCATCTGCAAGAGTCATGCAGTATCTGTCACTCCTTTTTCACCAGAGTGCTAGCAGAAAGGAAGAGGAAGTTAATTGATAGGGGTATTATCAAACACCCCTTTTCTGAGGCATTATCTGTCCAGGATGGAGCCAGCAAATTTTCCAAATCTTCCACTGAATCTAGGTTAAAAAAAAAAAAAAAAAGGGGAAAAAGGTCATAAATTGTGGTGACTTCGGCCCTACTGCCTTCGGAGCCGACAGTCTGCTCTTTTCGGAACCGGGACACTGCTCTGGAACCGGTTGACAAAAAACCTCCATCCATATTGCTCCATTCGGCTCCATCTGTTCACTCTTCCAGGTCCTCTGTCAGCCTTTCTGATCTGGATATGGACCGGCTGGTTCAGAAACTCTTTAAGGCATCAGGCCTAGCTAAATTGCTGTCGGCTCAGACCCAATCGTTGGAGCCGAAGATCACTGCTCTTGAATTGTCTGCTTCTCTTCCGAGCCATACCGGACCTTCGGAGCCGGAGGAGGCCGACCTGATGATTGTGGATCCCTTGGGGCCGACACCTGCTCTGGTGTTGTCTGCTCCATCTGCTCTGACGTTCTCGGCACCGACTGGGGACTCTAGGAGCAGACACTGTCCGGTCGGGTCCGGGGAGGATAGCCGCACTGACTTGTCGGTGCCTACTCTTCCTCTCGGGGCCTCTGCTCGGGTGAGCTCTGCTACTATCTCTGGCTCGGAGCCCATGGCTTTGGTGCCGGAGGAGATCATGGCTCCATTGGATCAGTCGACTCCTTCTCATCGGAGCCAAGTTGCATTCGAAGCCATGAGGCGAGTGTTTTCTCCTAATACTTCCTCATCTTAAGGTCTGTCCTCTTCTTCCCCTAAAGTGCCTGTGTCAGTTTCTGTCTACTCTGGTCATCCCAAGCGTACAGACCCTGAGCCTCAAGTAGCCCCACAGGGTGCTCCCTGCTCTTCCGAGACCTCTCCAGAAGTTCCCCCTGAAGAGGTTCCCAGGAAGAGATTATGCAAGAGGAGGCATTTGGACTCCCCCAGGAGTCTCTCACATCGTTCAGCGACTTGGATGAATCAGAAGGTTCCCCTAGATTCCCCTCTGAGGACATCTCCTTTGCAGAGATTCTTGAAATTCTTAGGCAGAGGGGTGATTGGCAGTCCAAGAGCCCTACTGAGGACAAGTCGGTTCTCCTGAAGGCGTTCGGGTCTCAACCTTCCACCTCTTTGGTATCTCCGCCCTACAATGAGCTTATAGATCTGGTCTCTCATAGGGAGTGGGAGTCAGCAGAATCTCTAGAACCTGTTCCTAGGAGGCCTAATAAGTTTATTTCTGCCCCCGTGGCTAAGTCCTTTTTGACCAAGGGAGTCCCTGTTGATGCCATGGTGGTGACGGCAATCACCAAAAAGAAAATGTCTGAGACTTCATCTATCCATCCTCCTAACAGAGAATCTAGGATCATGGATAGATATGGGAAACGCAGTGCAGCGACTTTCTCACTCAGATCACTGAACTACTTGACTCATTTTACCAGACTGCAGAGAGATCACCTTAATTAATTGGGAGATGCTCTTCAGGGTGCTGTAGCTTCGAGTGTATCCGATAAGATTGCCACTCAGCTCCCTACCCTCAATTTGATAGTCAAATCGTCCATGCATCTCGTGTCTTGCGCAGCTGATGGTTCGAGTAGAGCCGCAGGTACAAGAATCGCTCTTCATAGGCATGCCTGGATACGACTCTGTTACTTTGCGGAACCCTTCAAGTCTTCCTTTACTAATACCCCATTTGATGGCTCATCTTTGGGCAAAAGATGAAGGAGACTTTGACCAGGTGTGAGCAACAAGGAAATACTCTGTCTGCCGTCTGAGTCCGTTTTTCCACCCCCACTCGACCCTTTCCTAAAGGGCAGAGGAGAGGAAAGATGTGGTTCTGGAAAGCCCAAGGAGCCTTTCAGGGCACACATGGAGAGCCCCCCTCCAGAGGCAGAGGAGGGGGTTTCAATGGAAGACGCGGCAGAGGGGGGTCCGCAACACCAGGGTGACAGATCAATTCTCTGGTCAGTCCTACCAGTGCTCCTGAAGGGAGGCCCAGCTGTCTTATTCTGGAGGCAGTTGGGGGTCGCTTATCATTGTACCCAAAAGCCTGGCTAAATATAACAAACAGTTTGCTACAAAGTATCATTTCCAGAGGGAATTTCATACCGTTCTCCACCCAGCCTCTTCCTGTCAAAAAAATCCCGGACATTCCACCCAGTCACATGGGACAAGCAGCAATAGAGGTACGCCGATTGCTAGAAAAGTCATCCAGCCAGTCCCCGGCAGACCAGACAGGATTCAGAGCTTACTCAAGATTTGGATCTCTGCAGACTCAACCAATTTGTGAGAAAAGAGAAGTTCCGAATGGTCACGCTACAGTCCATACTCCCGTTTCTAGGGAAGGACAATTGGATGTGCATGATCGATCTCAAGGATGCGTGCGATCACACAAAGATGGCCAGACCATCCAGAGATCACCTGCGTTTCCGGCTAGGAGCCAGTCATTATCAATTCCGAGCTCTGCCCTTTGGTCTCACTACAGACCCCAGAGTATTCACCAAGTGTATGGCAGTAGTCATGGCTCACCTGAGGCATCTAGGATTCCAGGTGTTTCTGTATTTGGACGATTGGCTCCTTACCTCCACCAACAGGCATCAACTTCTTCAAGCGAGAGAGGCTACTCTTGACACTCTGCGATCAGCTAGGCATTACAGTCAACTTCGAAAAGTCTGCCTTGTTGCCATTGCAACATATCGTCTTTATAGGGACAGAACTAAACACGTCAACCACCACTCTTCATCTTCCACCAGAAAGAATTTCTATTCTTCGCCAACACATCATGTCCCTGATATCAAAGAACAGAGCACCAGCTGCAGAGGTATTGAAAGGTCTAGGATTGATGGCGGCAGCTATTTTAGCAATCCTGTTAGCAAGGATGCATATGAGAATCCTTCAATGGCTTCTGTTCACGCAATGGTCTTACCAAGAACTTCCATTGAGTCCCATGATCCTGATAACGAATTCCTGCAAGAAGGATCTTCAGTGGTGGTTGACATCTCTTCATGTCACAATAGGATGTCCCTTCATGCTCCCCCCTCCAGTTGCCACTTTGACCACGGACGCTTCCCTGATGGGGGGGGGGGGCTTTTTCAGGGAAAGACTGCCCAAGGCACATGGACAGATCAAGAATCACATCTGCATATCAATGTCCTGGAGATGAGAGCAGTGCTTTTAGCATTGCAATACTTTCAGGACTCTCTTCCTCAAGGGACAATTGCAGTACGGATAGACAACATGTCAGTGGTCTGGTACCTGAGCAAGCAAGGCAGGACAAAGTCTTATCCCCTTTGCCGAGAAGCCCTCTGAGTATGGCAGTGGGCACTGTCATCCCAGTGCTTTCTGTTGGCAACGCACATCCCAACAAATCCAATGTCATAGCGGACAGACTGAGCAGAGCAATTTTATTGCCCCATGAATGGTCCCGCAACCAAGAGAATGTGGACAGGATCTTCTGCAAATGGGGCCAGCCTTCCTGCGACCTGATTGCCAGTCACATCAACAACAAATGTAGAAGCTATTTTGCTCCGATTCACATGCCATGTCACTCCCCGAGGGATGCTCTTGTCCACAATTGGCCCCCGGGTCTCCTCTATGCATTTCCACCAATTCCCCTGATACCCAAATTCTTACAGAAAGCAAAGTCGCTGGGACGGACGATCATCCTTATAGCCCCTCACTGGCCTCGACAGATTAAGTTTCCGTTTCTTTACCATCCCCTTCTGGAAGATCCATGGATCCTGGACTTGACACATCTGTCAGAGGATCTTCTTCCATCCTTGCAGACACTGAAGCTAACAGCTTGGCTGCTCCAATTCCCCGCATAGTCGGGCTCTGTAATCTTTCCCATGACACTAGTCAAATTTTGTTGGCTTCCCATAAACCTTCCACTAGAAAATTGTATCATAGTAAGTGGAAGAGATTTTCTATTTGGGCTTCTTCCCACAACATTGACCTTTACCAAGCGCCATTGTATTCCTATCTTAGAATTCTTGACAGAAATCTTCAACCAAGGAGCAACGGCTGCTACTGTACGAGTGCAATTAGCTGCTATATCTAATTTCCATCTAGGCATCGATGGTTTGAATATTATGGCTCATCAATTGTCTAAGGCTTTTCTAAAAGGTTCTTTTCACATGAGGCCTCCAGTGAAGACACCTTATTCCCCCTGGAATTTGAATTTTATGTTGTCTCGTATCATTCTTCCTCCTTTTGAGCCTGCATCATCTTGTGAACTAAAATTTCTGTCATGGAAAACTGTCTTCTTAGTAGCCATCACTTCAGCCCGCAGTGTGTCAGAGCTCCAAGCCGTATCCATCAAGCCCCTTGTATGGTCTTCCATGCTGACAGAGCATCTGTCAGGACAAATCCATACTTTTTGCCCAAAGTGTGTTCTGAGATTAACATTAATCAAGTCATTGAGTTGCCTGTTTTCTTCCCTAATCACACCAACAAATTGGAATATATGTTGCAGAAACTCAATGTTCTTAGACAACTTAGATTTTATTTGGACAGAACAAAAGACATTAGGAAATCAGATCAGCTCTTGGTGTCTTTTTCTGAGGCCAGGAAAGGTAAACCAGTTGTCAAAACAACCCTGTCTAAGTGGCTGTCGGATTGCATCACCTACACACATTCTTGTCACAACATGCCCTTGTCTAGTAAAGTAAAGGCTCATTCAACCAGCGCAGTTTCTACCTCTTCAGCCTTTCAAGCAAAATTACCTTTGGACAACATCTGTGCAGCAGCCACATGGTCTAAATCTCACACTTTTATAACTCATTACTGCGGTGATGGTGCTGCGGTAGCATTGTCGCCTCACAGTAAGACGTTGTCCTGTTCGATTCTCAGCTAGACCGTCTTCTGTGTGGAGACATGCATGAATGGGTGTACCTTCATTGAAGATTGTGTGTCAGGGCCGGCAACTCGGCACGTAAAAATCTACTGCCAGTCATTACTGGACAGGAGTTCCACTGTAGCGACCCCTAACCGGGAAAAACCGAAAGACACAACAACAACAAAGTGGATAAGGCCTCCAGGGACAGGACTTCATTTAGTTGTACGGTTCTGAAGAGTGTATGTACTTGAGCCACCCAAGATCAGGGTGCTGGGGACGCTACCCATCAGTGAAGAATGAACGGCGAGATTGAACAACTTCATATAAAGAAGTTATGTACTCACCATAACATTCCATGTGAGTTGTTCCATCTCGCCTTCATTCTCACGTCCCTCCCTCCTTCCCCCTCCTGGCTGGCAGTGGACCTGGAGGCTGTGTTCATCCTGGTTTTTCAATGTGTCTTCATTCCTAGGCAGAATAATTATTGTACTTCTATATGGTACTCAGCAAACAAGATCTGAGGTAATTCCAGCAGTGCATTGTGGGATAAGGGGTGGGGTCTCGAGCTACTGGAGAACTTTGAGCTTGCTAGTCGGCCGTGTCGGAGCCGAGGATCGGCTCTGAACCCATCAGTGAAGAATGAAGGCGAGATGGAACAACTCGCATGGAACATTATGGTGAGTACATAACTACTTTTTCTTCAGTGTCTTACATAAAATGTCTATAAAAACAGCATTTATAAGTACAACTCAATCATGTCACATGACACAGCAACATCAAATGTAAACAGCAATTAATCTTTTAAAATCACAGTACCAATAATGTATACATCAAGTTAACTAGAATGGAGTCACTTTTTCTTCACTTTAAGTTTCAAAACTGGTTTCAGTGTAACCTGTTTGTTGAGACCTGGATAATTATCTGCTTCCAGTCGAATAATCCATTCATATTCCTTCATGTCCACACTGTTTATTAAATCCCCACGTCTAGCATTTGTATTTATTATATGTATAACTCTGAAGTTAAACTAATGTGTATCATCTGTTTCACTAATAGTTAGTAGTTAGTATTTTTCTACGAATCTCAGACCTGTGCTCTATATTATCCTGTCCTTTAGCCTTCTAACCGATTTCCCAGCATAGAAACCCTGGCATTTATTACACGTGGCAAGATATATAATAAATGTTGTATTACATGTTGCAGTACAACGAAAAATAAATTTCCTTCCGTTCACAGGATGTATAAATTCAATTGACTGATTTATATTCATGCAGCAAGAGCAATTGTAGCAAGGAAAGGTACCCTTTTTATTAAAATTAGGGACAGTATTATTTAAAGAAAATCCTTATAACATAATTTCTTTAAGTTACAGTTATGATAAGTGAACATAGGTCTATCTGAAAGCCAGTTTTCATGGCCCGGTATGGCTTTTAAAATGCCACAATTTTTTTTAATAACATCCTCTGTCATCCTACTGGCTCTACTGTAGGTCATAAGGTACCTTAAGGGTAGCGTTGAAGTTGTACCCAAATTATCAGAACCAGTATTTGTCTGGGTAGAAAAATAGGGCCTAGCTTTTGAGTCCCTCAACTCTAGGGCATCCCTCCTAGCCAGTTGTATCTCATCCATGCTATAACCCCTTTCGAGAAAATTAGTAATTTCTTGCATCTGAACTTCATAAACCACTGGTTGAGTATGCAGCCTACTGGCTCGTAAATACTGGCTGTTAAGAACACTTTTAAAAGTTCTTTTGGCACGACTGCGGTGGTGGTGCTGTGGTAGCGTTGTCGCCTCACAGTTAGACGTTGCCCGTTCGATTCTCAGTTAGAGCGTCTTCTGTGTGGCGACATGCGTGAATGGGCGTTCCTTCGCTGAAGGTTGTGCGTTAGGCCCGGTAGGCCAGCACGTAAAACTCTACTGCCAATCATTAGCGGACCGGAGTTCCGCTGTGGTGGCCCCTAACCGGGAAAAGCCGAAAGAAACAAACTCCTTTTATGCAGGTACTTATTTACCTGTACATCTTTTTTATATATACATGTCTCCAGATCAGACCCTGTTGTCCATAAATTTACATCCGAAAAGTTTAAAGAATACTCAGAAAATGTCATTTCAAATTTAAGAAATTCAACTGTATTTAAATATTCATAGAAACCAAAAAAATATCAACGTTTGTAGAATGAAATTTTAGATGCATATAGATTAGCATCACCATGCACATTAGTCCTTTCCTATTTTCCCAGGGTTAAATTTGCATATGTGTTGGCCACAGCAGTGCCCATGGCCGTTCCATATATTTGATGGTATACCTGTTTATGAAATGTAAAGATGTTATTCTCCAAAACTAAGTCTAGAAGCCCACAAATGGTTTCAATATGTCTAGCAGAATGACTTCCATATTCCTGCAAAATGTCCCTGTACAGTCAATTCCATATGTATTAGGAAACACAGTAGAGAGACTTTATATCAAGCGTTACCAAAAGAAAACGGTCATGGGCACTGCTGTCATACGAACTACATAGCTGGGTTAAGAAGTCACCAATATCCTTGATTTTATTTTATTTATTTTACATTTGTTAACCGGGAAATTCCGACTGGACCGGGTCCATTTTCAGCGGAGGCCTGGGGAGAAAAGCTCCAGCATCAAGTTAAACAAATACAGTACATCCAGCGTAATACACGAAACAGTTTGCATCATGTATGCTGGGCATAGTAATATAACAAGAAGTTAATAAAACACTCCAGGTAAAAGAAGATGTTGGACATAGGTAAGAAGGCATTAGTTATAGATTGGTGAAAGTAGAAAATATACCAAGTAAGATTCTTTCAGAAGACCACACTTACAGGAGATCAGAGATCAGGCATGTGATCAGAGGGCAGTTTGTGGAGTTAGTAGCAGTGTGGGTAGGGTTATGTGTGATACAAGGCATAACCAGGTACTAAGAAGATGCAATTTTTGAGGGAGTTTTTGAATATGGATGTAGCGAGGGCAGTGGACACAGGGGAAGAGAGTTCCACTTTCTGGCAATGTTGTGGCAGTAGAGCGCTTTCCCTGCATTGTTAGCATTGGTGATGGAGAGGAGAGATTTTTCACTAGATCTTGGGTGTCGGTTTGCAGTGTAGACAGTAAGTAGGTTTGATAATGTGAAGGTTTTTTCAGGATATTTGAGAATATTGTAGGCTGTGCTCACTCTTGATGTAACTTTGTATATATTTTAAATAACCCATCAAAATATTTTGTAAGTATACCAATATAGATTCCGTCATCCATCCCATCCCTGGTACTGTTGGTCTCATTGGAGGATTTATGTATTTTGGGGAGTCCATAAAGTACAGGGATGGTTGGGCATGGTACACTTAAGAAGTGAAAGGTGTCTATATCTATATCAACCATCACCTGCAGGTCATAGATACACATTTATTTTACTAATCATAGCATCCATTTCCTTGCTACCAATAGGTTTGAAGGTTTGCCTATCTAATAACTCAGTCATAGATTGCAGGTATTGATGTTCTTTGTTTCACTGTTCCAGTCATCTCATTTGGGTTATCTGCTTGCAGTAGCCCTCAGTCGGCCAGATTATCAAAGTCTTGGGTCCTGCGTCGGTTGTTGTCGTCTTCCATGACGTCAGGTAGTCAGGGGTGTAAAGCATGCAGCCGACGCCATTACTTCAGTCTTTCTTGTCATGTGGTGCCTGAAGCAGAAGCAGTTCGCAAGTGCCTGTTGGCCGACTCCTGAAAGTTTTGTTTTCGAGCTTCAGAACCGAAGTCTTCAACTAAAGCTAAGTACCCCATTGGAGAAACTTTTTCTTGCTCTAAACTGATGTCAGTAAAAGTCAATAATTGTATTTCTTGTGGAAAGCAAATACCTCATAAAGATTTTCATTCGTACTGTATTCCTTGCCTAGGCCCTGACCACGACGTACTTCGCTGTTGGTTTTGTGCCTTATTTAAACGTACTATTCGTCTGTATATTTACGCTTCTAAATATTTTGGTACTCAGTTCAATTATCCAGCTATGTCTTCGGTAAGCCATCCGACTACCGACATTCCGAAAAAACGCAAAGATAAAGACAGCGACAGGCCGCCTAGGTCCAAAGCAGCCGACGGCGCTTCTCCTAAGCTAGTCGCCAGTTCGCCAGTACTCAGTGAGGTGCTTTCGCAGCCCTTGATGTTCTTCGTGTTTCACTCTTGCAGTCATTACATTTGGGTAATCCTTCTGGCAGGTTGCCCTCAGTCGACCTGAATTCCAAAGTCCTGGGTCCTGCGTCGGCTGCTGTCGCCCCTTCCCTGACATCAGGCCGTCAAGGGTATAAAAGATGTGGCAGACGCCATTTTCTTTAGTCTTGCCACGCGGTGCCCAAAGCAGAAGCAGTTCGCAAGTGCCGGTCGGCCGACTCCTGAGATTTTCGAGTTTGAATTTCAGATCCGAAGTCTTCTATAAAGCTAAGTACCCCATTGGGGAAACTTTTTTTCTTGCTCCAGAACCGATGTCAGAAAAAGTTAATTGTATTTCTTGTGGGAAGCAAATACCTCATAAGGACTTTCATTCTTACTGTATTCCTTGCCTAGGCCCTGATCATAACTTTCTAGGTTGTCTGTTTTGTGCTAGATTTAACCAACACACTATTAAACGTCGGTATGATTTTGCATTAAACTACTTTGGACACAGGTTTAATTATCCAGAAATGCCATCGGAAAGCCATCCGACTACCGGAGTTCACAAAAAACACAAAGAAAAAGAAAGACAACCGAGGCCCAAAACCGACGAAGCTTCTCCTAAGCCAGTCGCCGGTTCTCAATGAGGAACTTTCGTAGCCCCTGATGCCCGCTATTTTAGAGTCGCAGGCCACTACCGACTCCCACGTGGAGTTGGCTATGCCGCTGGAAACTCAAGGTATTGGAGCCTCGGACACTATTCTTTCAGATGGGTCTGGAGCCGCTGAGCAAGCACTGGCTTCTGAGGGTGTATTCAGACCTAAACATCTATACATTAAATCAACTTCAAAGGCAAAGACTAAAGCACCTTCAAAGGCAAAGAAGCAAACTCAAGAGCCACGTGGACAGGCCTCCATGCCCAAAAAGCAGATGCCCAAAATGGCCGAAGACTTGATAACTCTGATCAGGGGTTCCCATCCCCCTCCTGATAAGAGGCCTAGGCAAGAGACTGACTATGAATCTTCAGATCAGGTTTCCATTTCTTCTGATTCCTCTTCTGATCAGGGATATTATTTTCCCCCCTATGAGGATTCTGATGCTGAAGAAATCTATACCTTCAGCTTCTCCTCCTGAGGACTATTCTTTTGGGGAAACCTTACATGAGGGAGCATTTCCACTGGGAGAGCCAAGATTTTTCCAAATCTAAAAAGAGGCTCAGGGATTTCCTTATACTACCTCAGCACAAGCCACTAGCCATCCCACCTGTGTTCGACATTGTAGATGTGTTTTCAGAGTCTAGCCTTACCCCCGACTCCTTACCTCCGGCTCCTGTTAAGCCTGACACATATTACAGGGTTCCTGACTCTCACATATTTCCTTTTTAAAAACCCTGCTGCAGACCCAGAAACTATTTCTCAGGGTCCCAAAGGAGTTAAAGCTTCTGTTGCAAAAAACCCTACCTCCTCTGACAGAGATTCTAGGGCACTGGATAGATGGGGAAAAAAGGTTTACACATCTGCTACCTTGGCTATAAGGGCCTTAAACTGTCAGTTTCATATGTCAAATATCAGCAACATGTCATGGCATTGTTTAAACAGAAAATGTTATTAAACTCTGAATGTGCAGAAAACAAGGAAATGCAGGATATCTTGTATGCAGCTGAACAAGTTGGAAAGCATACTTTGCAATGTGGTTTTGATTCTTTAGAGGTCTCCTGCAGGGCCACAGTTACAGGTTCTATAATTAGGAGGCATGTTTGGTTAAAGGAACAAAATTTGCCTGATCATGTTAAAGTTAAATTATTATATGCACCTTTACAGCATGATACTTTGTTTGGTGTTAAGGCAGAAGAGGTGTTAAAGAAAATGGAGGACAAAGGTAAATCTATGCAAATGGTCAAAGATTTTTTACACGGTTAGTAGACACTGGCCAACAAAGAATCTGTCCTTTCCTGTGTCAGACAGACCTCAAAGGGGCAGACCCAGATGCTCTGGGGCAGATCCCAGGTCCAAGGTTCGTTCCACTCAAAGCAGTGGGGGGCCTTTACCTCCAAAGCTGGAGAAGACAAATCACAACCATTCAGGAAACAGTCCCAATGACTTCCCCCTGCCTGCAGCAAGCACTTATCTACTGGCAGCCCCCTTGGGGGGAAAATTAGCACTTTTTTCACAGAATTGGCACATTACAACCCAGGACAAGTGGGTCTTAAATATCGTGTCACAAGGCTACAAGTTCCATTTCCATACCCGGCCAAAAGCAAACGGCTGGCCAGATCTGCCAAAACATCAATGGGCAGAGGCACAAAAACAAGTCTCATCCATCATGGACATGGGGGGCATTCAGCTTGTACCAGAGCAAGAGCAGGGACAAGGATTTTACTCAAGTCTGTTCTTGGTACCCAGAAAAGACAAGGCCTGGAGGCCAATACTGGACATATCTATTTTGAACACATACCTGGATATTCCAAAATTCAAGATGTTGACTTTGCAGCAACTTCTGCCCATGCTGGGCAAGAACGCTTGGCTTGTGACTTTAGACCTTAGAGGCATACCTGCATGTCCCAATCAGATAAATATGCAGAAGATAACCTCAGATTCAAGGCTGGCTCAATGCATTACCAATTCTCTGCACTGCCCTTTGGCTTATCTACTGTGCCCAGGGTCTTTACAAAGTGCCTGGCATCAGTAATCGCATTCTGCAGACTAAGAAGAATACAAATATATCCTTACTTGGACGACTATCTAATTCAAGCAGAGAACAAGGACATTCTTCTACAGCATCTGGCATTTGTGAAAAGACTTCTAACATGCGTAGGGTACACAGTCAACGAAAAGAAATCAAAATTAGTACCCTCTCAAGAGATAATATTCCTGGGTGCAAGCTTAAATACAACTGCCCAGATGGGTTACCTCACTCCAGACAAACAAAGGCAACTGACTACCTATTTCAAAATGCTGGCAACAAAGGCCCAGTTATCTGCAAGAAAAATTCTGCAGGCTTTGGGCTTCATGGCATCCTGCATCCAACTAATTCCATGTGCAAGACTGCATATGAGGAAACTTCAGTGGTACCTAAAGTGTTTGGACTCAACCACAGCCTGGAAACTATGATTACTCTCATTCTCTGCCTGCAACAGGAGTCTCGATGGTGGGCACAGGCTTGTCACCAAAACAAGGGACAACCATTCTAATTACCCCCAGCCAGGCAAACACTAACAACGGATGCATCAGATTATGCCTGGGGGGCCCACATGGCAGGAAGATGCATTCAGGGCGCATGGACCTCAAACCAATTGCATCTACATATCAATCAAAAAGAGATGCTAGCAGTTCAAAATGCCCTGACAGCCTTCAAGGACTTACTGCATCCAGGACATCTTCTGATAAAGACAGACAGCACTACGGTAATGTGGTATATAAACAAGCAGGGGGGCACTCATTCTTACCCTCTTTGCAGACTAGTCATGACTTTGTGGGACACAGCATTGACTTACCAAGTGCACCTGCAGGCACAATTCCTGCCAGGAAGGAAAAATACTGTGGCAGATGACCTAAGCAGAAACCTCATGAATCCCCACAAGTGGCTCCTGGATCCACAAGTCTTCAGCATGATAACAAGGAAATGGGGATGCCCGGACATAGATCGATTTGCCTCCCCTCACAACTACCAACTAAAAAGATTCTGTACAAGGATTTATCACAGACAAGCATGGAAAGTGGACGCCATATCTTTCAGCTGGAAAAACCTATCCGTATACACATTTTCCCCCTCTGCCTCTCCTTCCCAAGGTACTCCTAAAGGTCAGGCAGGAGAAGCCAAGGATGATACTAATTGCCCCAGACTGGCCCCGCCAGTACTGGTGTCCAGTACTAAGGAGCTTGTCTCAATGCCCAGCTTGGACCTTGCCTCAGATGCCTCATCTTCTGTCCCAGAAAAACAATTCAATCCTGCACAGCCAGCTCAGGACTTTAAACCTGGCAGCGTGGCGGATAATGTAGACATTCAAAACACATCTCTCAGTAAAGCTGTGATGGATGTCATTTTGGAGACCAGAAGGCCTAGTACTAGAAAATCTTATGCTGGAAAATAGAAGAGATTTTGTTTGGAACCAGGCACAAGGAACTGATACAGCTGTGCCAAATATTCCCCAGACTTTGCAATACTTAACTGAGAGGCTGGAACAAAGGTCTATCTTTTTCATCTATTAAAATTCATGCCTCTGCCATTTTGGCTCATTACAATACAGAGCCACCAATTTTTTCTCATCCCTTACTGAAACAGTACCTCAGAGGAGCCAAAAACTTAAGGCCTCCAAGAAGATCACCAATGCCTGCCTGGGACCTCAACTATGTCTTGGCAAAACTCACCCTGCCACCTTTTGAGCCAGCTGCAACGGCTGATATAAAGTTTTATCTTGGAAAACAGCTCTGCTCCTAGCAATAACTTCTTCAAAAAGAGTTTCAGAGCTTCAGGCACTCGTGGCTGTGGAACATTTTATCATTTGTTTTATCCAGACAGGGTCTCTCTGAGGACAAACCCAACATTTTTGCCTAAGGTGGTGTCCAGTGTGACTCTTAACCAAACTATTCATCTGCCAACTTATTATCCAAATCCACAGAACAAGGGGGAAGAGAATTCTGCATTCTTTGGACGTTCACAGACAGCTTAATTCTACTTGGACAGAACCAAAGACTTCCGAAAGACAGAACAATTACTAGTGGCATATGCTGCAGCATCACAAGGAAAGGCTATCTCTAAGCAGACTGTTTCAAAGTGGATAGGCAACTGCATTCGTTTCTGCTAATTACACCATGGCAAGCTAGTGCCTAAGGGCATTAGGCCACATTCAACCAGAGCTGCAGCCACTTCAGCAGCCTTTCACAGGGGAGTACCAACCAAGGACATTTTAGAGGCTGCTACTTGGAGTTCAGTGCACACCTTTACCAAGCACTATCATCTACCACTCTACTCTAAATCCAGGGCAGGCTTTGCCACTGCAGTTTGCAGGGCCTCATAGCCGCTCCTAATGCTGTTTAGCTCCAGCCTCCCATCCATAGCTTTGGGAATCTACCCAAATGTAATGACAGCAACAGTGAAACACGAAGAACATAGTACAGTTGTGTACACTTACCATAAATGTAGATGTTCGAGTTTATTCACTGTTCAGTCCAGGTTACCCACCCGCCATCCCCCCTTTCTCTTCTGATGGAACCTGTCTTTCCTTCTCTGTTTTATACAACCTATGTGGTGTATTTGCTTATAGATGAAGGTAATGTTTATATTGGTGCATGTATTTCTATATATATAAATTTTGGCTACCCTTTTAGGGGGCACCTGACATCTGGAGTAAGAAAAACTAAAGAAAATGGCATCGGCCGCATCTTTTATACCCCTAATGGCCTGACGTCAGGGAAGGGGCGACAGCGACCGACGCAGGACCCAGGACTTTGGAATTCAGGCCGACTGAGGGCAACCTGCCAGCAGGATTACCCAAATGTAATGACTGCAACAGTGAATACACTCTAACATCTACATTTATAGTAAGTGTACACAACTGTACTGTACTCGCTACTTCAGATTTGCAGGCCTCTACTGAGACCGATTCAAAGTCTGGTATGCCCCAAGATGCTTCAGCTGTGGAACCTGCGGATGTCTCTACCTTGGATGGGTCCGGAGCCGCTGTGCAGGCACCAGCTTCTGAGGGTGTATTCAGGCCTACTGACTTGCATATTAAACCGACACAATCTTCTTCTTCAAGGCCTAAAATTCGATCCATGCCTAGAAATCCGCCGCCCACACCGCATGGTCAGGCCTCTATGCCTAAAAAACAAATAAGAATGGCTGAAGACCTTATTACTTTAATCAGGGGGAAGTCAGCCTTCCCCTTCTAAGAGACCCAAGACTGAATTTGCTTATGATACTTCTGATCAGGATTCTGAAATTTCTGTTTCCTCTGACGACAAGGATTCACCCTTATCTACCTGTGAGGATTCTGATGCAGAGGGCTGTATTCCCTCTGCTTCCCCTCCAGGGGATTTCTCTTTTGGTGAAACCTTGCATACTCTTAGGGAGCATTTTCCCTGGGAAAGCCAGGATTACTCTTGATTCTAAAAAGAGGCTTAGGGATTTCTTACTCCTGTCCCAACACAGGCCTTTAGCTTATCCCCCTGTACTGGACATTGTTGATGATGCCTTTTCGGAATCTAGCTTGGCCCCTGACTCTCTACCTCCTGCTTCCTGAAAATCCGATGGATATTACAGGGTTCCTGACTCTCACAAGTTCCTTTTTAAAAACCCTACTGCAGATCCTGAGACCATTTCACAGGGACCCTAGGGCATTAAGGCTGCTACTGCCAAAAATCCTACCCCCGATGATAGAGATTCCAGGGCGCTGGATAGATGGGGTAAGAAGGTATACACTTCTGCAAGCTTGGCCATTAGGGCCTTAAACTGTTTCATATGTTACAGTATCAGCAGCATATTATTGGATTGCTCAAACAGAAAATGATGTTGATTCCTGACTGTGCTGAAAATAAGGATTTACAGGATTTAATGCATTCTACTGAAGTTGGAAAACATACTTTTCAATGTGGTTTTGATTCTCTAGAAGCATCTTGCAGGGCTGCTGTCACTGGGTCTGTACTTAGAAGGCATGCTTGGCTCAAGGAAGCAGTCTTTGCCAGATCTTGTTAAAGCAAAATTGCTGGATGCTCCCTTAAATCTAGACCACCTGTTTGGCAACAAAGCAGATGTAGTACTTAAAAGATGGAGGCAAAAGCTAGATCTATGCAAACTGTTAAAGGTTTCCTACAAGTACAGCCTCCAAGATTTAGTAGGCATTGGCCTTCTAAGAATTGGTCCTTTCCTGCCTCTTCCAGGCCTTCTCAGTCCAAACCCAGAACCAGCAGAACACCCCAGGCTTCAGTCCCAAGGTACGCACAGGACTAAGCAGTGGGGAGCTCCCCCTTCCAAATCGGAGTAGCAAGACTACCCCCCCCCCCATGGTAAACTATCTGAATGACTTAACTTTAAAACTTCCAAGCCCTTCTCAACTGACTGCTCCTTTAGGGGGAAAGATTGCTCTGCAGGCAAAAAACTGGGAACTCATTACCCAGGACAAATGGGTTTTAAATATAGTATCCCAAGGATACAGATTGCACTTCCACACATTACTAACCCCAAACGGTTGGCCAGATCTACCCCAAATCAGTGGGCAGAGGCTCAAAAGCAAGTACTTTCTCTAAGAGTAAGGGCTATTCAGACTGTACCAGAAGAGGAAAAGGGACAAGGTTTCTACTTGAGACTTTTCCTGGTACCCAGAAAAGACAACTCATGGCTTCCTATCCTGGACCTTTCTATGTTAAGCACCTTTTTGGTGATCCCAAAATTCAAGATGCTAACTCTTCACCATTTGCTTCCTATGCTAGGCAAGGATGCCTGGTTGGCAACACTGGATTTAAAGGAAGCCTACCTGCACATCCCAATCAGGGAATCTTGCAGAAGATACCTACGCTTCAAAGCAGGCTACATGCACTATCAGTTCTCTGCACTGCCCTTTGGCTTATCTACTGTGCCCAGGGGATTCACAAAGTGCCTAGCTCCAGTCATTGCATTTTGCAGGCAAAGAAATATTCAGATATATCCATACCTTGGACGATTGTTTAATTCAGGCAGAAAGCCAGGACGTACTTTTGAATCATCTGGTGTTTGTTCAAAAGGTGCTAGGTTGTCTGGGGTACACCATAAACGAAAATAAATTACATCTTGTACCCTGTCAACAAGTTATATTCCTGGGAGCAAGCTTGAACACAACTTCCCAGATGGCTTTCCTCATGCCAGAGAAACAAATTCATTTGACAGCTTACTTCAAGCTAATGGCCACAAAAACCCTGCTCTCTGCAAGGCAAATACTGCAAGCCTTGGGGTTCATGGCCTCCTGCATTCTCCTAATTCCATATGCAAGACTGCATATGAGGAAATTACAATGGTATCTAAAAAGCCTGTGGTGTCAACATTCTCAGGATCTAGAAGCACGGATTCCTATCATACCTTGCCTACAGTTAGAGTTCCTTTGGTGGGCAGAGGCCTGCCACCAAAACAAGGGACTGCCATTCACTCTACACCCTGCCGCACAAACCCTAACAGACGCATCAGACTATGCATGGGGGGGCTCACCTGGCAGGGAAGCGCATTCAGGCCAAATGGAACCGAAGTCAAATGCACCTACACATCAACCAAAAAGAAATGTTGGCTGTACCGAATGCTCTGACAGCCTTCAAGGACCACATTCTTCCAGGGCAATTAATGGTAAAGACGGACAACACCACTGTTATGTGGTACATAAACAAGCATGGGGCTACCCATTCATACCCCCTCTGCAGACTAGCCATGGCTCTGTGGAACACAGCCTTGAGCTACCAAGTGCATCTACAGGCTCAATTCCTGCCAGGAAAGCTAAATACACTGGCAGACGAACTAAGCAAAAATCTCATGGACCCACACAAGTGGAAATGGGAACCAAAGACTTTCAACATGTTGATAAACAAATGGGGGAGCCCAGATATAGACCTGTTTGCCTCCCCCCAGAACTACCAATTGGACAAATTCTGCACAAGGACCCCCCACAAACAAGCTTGGAAAGTGGATGCCCTGTCCATCTATCAGTTTATGCCTTTCCTCCTCTACCTCTCCAAAGTACTACTAAAGATCAAAGAGGACAAACCAAGGATGATACTGATTGCACCAGACTGGCCACGCCAACACTGGTACCCCCTCTTGTGCAGTGTGTCACTACTGGCAGCATGGCACCTGCCTCAGACCCCTACCCTGCTGTCCCAGCAGGAGGGCTAGATTCTGCATCCTCAGCTTCAAACACTGAACCTGGCAGCCTGGCTAATTACCTGATCTCTCCATTACCATCCCTCCGTAAACAGGTGTTTGATGTCATTCTGGAAGCAAGGAGGCCTAGTACTAGAAAATCTTTTGCTGAAAAATGGAAAAGATTCTGTTCCTGGAACCAAACTCAAGGGATGGGCACAGCAGCACCCAATTTACCTCAGGTTCTTCAATACTTAGCTGAGATACTTCACAAGGGCCTTTCCTTTTCCTCCATCAAAATTCATGCCTCAGCCATTTCAGCTCATTACAACACAGAACCACCCCTCTTCTCTCATCCACTTTTCAAGCAGTTCCTCAGAGGGGCCAAAAACTTAAGACCACCAAGGAGAGCCCCCAACTCCAGCCTGGGACCTTAACTTTGCATTGGAAAAACTTCCCCTACTGCCTTTTGAACCAGCTGCAAGTGCAAAGTTAAAATTCCTTTCTTGGAAAACTGCCTTCCTTTTAGCAATCACTTCAGCAAGAAGGGTGTCTGAATTACAGACCCTTATGGCAGTGGAGCCTTTCATCATCTTTCATGCGGGCAGGGTGTTCCTCAGGACTAATCCCTCCTTCATGCCCATGGTAGTATCCAGTGTGGCTCTTAATCAGTCCATTAATTTGCCAACCTTTTTTTCTAATCCACAGAAGAAAGGGGAGCGGATACTGCACTCCTTAGATGTGCACAGACAACGTAGATTTTACTTGGACAGGACTAAACCTCAAAGGAAATCTGAACAGCTGCTGGTGGCATTTGCTGCTGGGGCAGAGGGGAAGGTAATTTCAAAGCAAACCATTTCTAAATGGATAGGCCATTACATTAATTTCTGCTGTAAACACCATGGAAAACCTATCCCACAGGAGATAGGACCACACTCAACCAGGGCTGCATCTACCTCTACAGCCTTTTTCAGAGATGTCCCTACCGAGGAACATCCTAGAAGCTGCTGCCTGGAGTTCTATGCATACTTTCACCAAGCATTACCTTTTGCCAATTTTCTGTAAATCCAGAGCTGGTTTTGCCACTGCAGTCTTGCAGGGCCTTGTAGCCGGTTCTAATGCTATCTAAATTCCTTCTCCTGTCCTTAACTTTGGAAATCTACCCAAATCGGATGACTGCAACAGTGAAACACGAACATAGTACAGTTGTGTACACTTACCATAAATGTAGATGTTTGAGTGTATTCACTGTTGCAGTCTTTGTTACCCTCCCTCCAGCCCCCTGACTTCTATTGACTATACCTCTATTTTTGTTTACTATGCTTAAAAGCTTTTTGGTGTATTTGCTTTTTCGTTGGAGGTATAACCTTGTATATAATTGCTTCCCATTATGGGGGGCACTTGACATCTGGGGCAAGAAAAACTGATGTAATGGTGTTGGCTGCATGCTTTTTATACCCCTGACTACCTGACGTCATGGAAGATGAGACAGCAACTGACGCAGGACCCAAGACTTTGATCATCTGGCCGACTGAGGGGTACTGCAAGTAGATAACCTAAATGTGATGACTGCAGTATTGAATACACTCGAACATCTTCATTTATAAGTGTACACAACTATACTTTCCATATCCATTACCATGAAAACTGGTTTTCAGATAGACCTGTGTTCACTTATCGTAATTGTAGCAACTTAAAGAAATTGTTATAAGAATTTTTCTTTAAATAATACTGTCCCTAATTTTAATAAAAAGGGCACCTTTCCTCGCTACAATTGCTCTTGCTGCTCGAATATAAATCAAACAAATGAATTTGTACATCCTGTGAATGGCAGGAAATTTATTTTTCATTTTACTGCAACATGTAATACACCATTTATTATATATCTTGCCACGTGTAGTAAATGCCAAGGTTTCTATGTTGGGAAATCGGTTAGAAGGCTAAAGGACAGGATAATAGAGCATAGGTCTGAGATTCATAGAAAAATACTTACTCTTTAGCTAAACATATTAGTGAAACTGATGATACACATCAGTTTAACTTTAGAGTTATATATGTAATATAAACAAAAGCAAACAAACCAAGACACTATGTACCAAATGAAAAAACTTCAAAAGTGCACCGAACATACACTTTGTTGAATAAATGAATATCCACAATATAGTCCACAATACTCCATGAGCACTTTCATTTAGCCAGTGCTAAACTTCCTCATACAATTGAACAGTTGTTACATCACATCCTTTATACAAACCCTAAATACTTAATTGAACTATGTATTGTTGGAGCTTTTCTCCCCGGGCGTCCACTGAAAACGGGCTCCCTGAGCACAGTGGACCCTCCCCGGTCATCAAATTGGAATAAATAAATACATTTGTTCATGTTTTATTTCTGATCCTTTATCAGTTCCCAACTATTTATATACTCTGTCTTGCTCAAGTTCTTTTATATCACATTCTTGTCCCAAACTGATGTTTTCCTGGTGCTGTAGTTTTCCTGCTTTAAAGCTTGCTTTGCACATTTATTAAGACCAGATGGTATTCTTATATCATCCGAAAAAGTTTTGACAACTTGCAGTTGTGCTTTTAGATGTTCATCGTGTTTCACTGCTGCAGTCATTACACTTGGGTTATCCTGCCTTCAGTCGGCCTGAGTTCCAAAGTCTTGGTCCGGCGTCGGTTGCTGTCGCCTCTTCCCTGATGTCAGTGCACCAGGGGTGTATAAGAAGCAACCGATGCCATTTTCTTCAGTCTTTCTTGCCGCGTGGTGCCAAAGCAAAAGCAGTTCGCAAGTGCCAGTCGGCCTACACCTGAGATTTCAAATTCGATTTCAATACCAAAGTCTTCAATAAAGCTAAGTACCCCGTTGGGGAAACTTTTTCTTGCCTCAGACTGATGTCAGTAAAAGTTAATAATTGTATTTCTTGTGGGAAGCAAATACCTTATAAGGATTTTCATTCTTACTGTGTTCCATGCCTAGGCCCAGATCACAACGTCACTAGTTGTCTGTTTTGTGCTAGAATTAACAAACGCACTATTAAACGTCGGTTTGATTTTGCTCACCATTACTTTGGGCGAAGGTTTTAATTATACAATGCCGTCGGAACAACTGACCGGAATGCACAAAAAACGCAAAGATAAAGATAAAGAAAGGCATCAGAGGCCCAAAACTGACTGACGAAGCCTCTTCTAGGCCAGTCGCCGGTTCGCCGGTTTTCAGTGAGGCACTTTCGCAGCCCCTGACACCCGCTACCTCAGAACCACAGGCTGCGACCGACTCTCACGTTGAGGTGCCTAGGCCTCTGGATACTCAAGGTGTTGGGCCAACGGAGATTGACCCTTCAGATGGGTCCGGAACCGCTGAGCAGGCATCTGCTTCTGAGGGTGTTTTCAGACCTACTCAACTTACCATTGCACCTACAGCCAAGATTAAACCTACATTAAAGACCAAGAAGCAAGTACAGCATTCACCTGGACAGGCCTCCATGCCTAAAAAACAGATGCTCAAGATGGCCGAAGACTTGATAACTCTGATCAGGGGTTCCCATCCCCCTCCTGATAAAAGGCCTAGGCAGGATACAGATTGATTCCTCTGACCAGGTTTCAATATATTCTGATTCCTCTTCAGACCAGGGATATTCTTTACCCCCCAAATGAGGATTCTGATGCTGAAGAATCAATTCCTTCAGCTTCTCCTCCTGAGGATTATACTTTTGGGCAAACTTTACATACCATGAGGGAGCATTTCCATTGGGAGGGGCCAGGATTACTCAGAATCCAAGAAAAGGCTCAGAGGCTTTCTTTTACTGCCTCAGCACAGGCCCCCTTGCTATTCCACCAGTGTTGGACATTGTGGATGATGGGTTCTGTGAATCTAGTTTAAATCCTGATTCTTTACCCCCAGCTCCAGTCAAGCCAGACATGTACTACAGAGTCCCTGACACTCACAAATTTCTTTATAAAAACCTTGTTGCTGACCCAGAAACTATTTCCCAGGGTCCCAAAGGGGTTAAGGTTTCCATGGCTAAGAATCCAGTTCCCTCGGATAGGGACTCTAGAGCATTAGACAGATGGGGAAAGAAAGTTTACACCTCTGCAACATTAGCAGTGAGGGCTCTAAATTGCCAGTTTCACATGCTTAAATATCAACAATACTTACTGTCTCAATTAAAACAGAAAATGAGTACAAATGCAGAACAACCTGACTATAAGGAAATGCAGGATTTATTGCATGCAGCTGAACAAGTGGGAAAGCATACTTTGCAGTGTGATTTTGATTCATTAGAAGCTTCTTGTAGAGCCGCAGTTACAGGATCTGTGATTCAAAGGCATGATTGGTTAAAAGAACAAAGTTTACCAGATCATGTTAAGGCAAAATTATTGGATGCTCCTTTGCAGCAAGATAATTTGTTTGGTATTAAGGCAGAAGAGGTATTAAAGAAAATGGAGGATAAGGCAAAATCTATGCAAACAGTGAAGGATTTCTTACAGGTACAGCCACCACGATTTAGCAGAAATTGGCCTACAAAGAATTGGTCCTTTCCAGTGTCAGACAGGCCACAAAGAGGCAGATACAGACGCCCAAGAGGCAGATCTCAGCCACAAGGATCTTACAGACCACGACAGTGGGGTGCTTCAAACCGAAAAGGAAGTGAGGGCGAGTCACAACCTTACAGGAAACAGTCCCAATGACTTCCCCCTTCCAATGCCAAGCTCTTCCCTTTTGGCAGCTCCCTTAGGGGGGAAACTAGCACTTTTTTCTCAAAACTGGCAAGCAATCACCCAAGACAAATGGGTGCTGAATATTGTGTCGCAAGGTTACAGGTTCCACTTTCACACTTTTCTAAGGCTAAAAGGAATGCCAGACCTGCCACAAAATCAATGGGCAGAGGCACAAAAACAAATTACAGCTCTCATGGACATGAGCTATTCAGAAAGTACCACAGCAGGAAAAAGGACAAGGATTTTACTCAAGACTCTTCCTGGTACCCAGAAAGGACAAAGCCTGGAGATGCATTCTGGACCTTTCCATTCTAAATACTTACCTGGATGTTCCGAAATTCAAAATGCTGACGCTACAACAGCTCCTTCCCATGTTGGGCAAGAAAGCTTGGCTTGTTTCTTTGGACCTCAGAGGCATACCTGCATGTCCCTATCAGACAAAATTGCAGAAGATACCTTAGATTCATAGCTGGTTCAATGCACTACCAATTCTCTGCACTGCCCTTTGGCTTATCTACTGCACTCAGGGTCTTTACCAAGTGTCTGGCACCAGTAATTGCATTCTGCAGACAAAAAGGAATTCAAATATATCCATATCTGGATGACTGCCTGATACAAGCAGAGAGCAAGGACATTCTTCTACAGCATCTGGCGTTCGTAAAAAGATTAAGTTGCCTAGGGTACACAGTAAACGAAAAGAAACCAAAACTAGTGTCCTCACAAGAGAGAATATTCCTGGGTGCCAGCTTAAATACAACGGCCCAGATGGCTTATCTCACGCCAGACAAACAAGGACAACTGACTCAGTATTTTCAATTGATGGCAACAAAGTCCCAACTCCCTGCAAGAAAAATTCTGCAGGCCTTGGGATTCATGGCATCCTGCATACTGCTAATTCCATATGCAAGACTGCATACGAGGAAATTACAATGGTACCTAAAAAGTGTTTGGTCTCAACATTCTCACAGCTTGGAGACAGTAATACCAATAATTCCCTGCCTACAGCAGGAGTTTCGATGGTGGGCACAGGCATGTCACCTCAACAAGGGTCTGCCTTTCACTCTTCCCACAGTCAGGCAGACTTTAACAACAGACACCTTGGATTACGCCTGGGGAGCACACATGGCAGGAAAATGTATTCAGGGCAAATGGACCACAGACCAAATGCATCTTCACATCAATCAAAAAGAGATATTGGCTGTACAAAATGCCCTTACAGCTTTCAAGGATCTTCTGCATCCAGGACAATTACTATTAAAGACAGACAACACCGCTGTAATGTGGTACATAAACAAACAAGGGGGCACTCATTCTTACCCCCTATGCAGACAAGCCATGACCTTGTGGAACACAGCTCTAACCTGTCAAGTCCATCTGCAAGCACAATTCCTGCCAGGAAAGAAAAACACTCTGGCAGACGACTTAAGCAGAAACATCATGGATCCTCACGTGTGGAAATTAAATCCACAAATCTTCAGCATGATAATGCAAAAATGGGGGTGTCCGGACATAGATCTTTTTGCCTCACCACTGAATTACCAACTACAAAAATTCTGCACAAGGACTTATCACACACAAGCATGGAAAGTGGATGCTCTTTCGTTCAGCTGGAAAAGCCTACATGTTTTTGCCTTCCCACCTCTGCCTCTCCTTACAAGGGTACTCCTAAAAGCCAGACAAGAAAAAACACACATGATTCTGATTGCTTCAGACTGGCCATGCCAGCATTGGTACCCAATCTTAAAGAACTTGGCTCAAGGCCCACCTTGGATTTTGCCTCAAATTCCACACCTTCTGACTCGGCAAAACAATCCAATTCTGTACAGTCAGCTCAAAACCTTAAACCTGGCTGCATGGCAGATTCATTAGCCAAACAGACTACTACTCTCTCTAAAGCTGTTATGGATGTAATTTTGGAGGCCAGGAGGCCTAGCACCAGGAAATCTTATTCAGACAAGTGGAAGAGATTCTGTGACTGGAACTAGGTTCAAAACCTTGATCCTCCGGTCCCTAACATTCCTCAGGTACTACAATACTTGACTGAGATGCTGGACAAAGGACTATCCTTCTCATCCATTAAGATTCACGCTTCTGCCATCTCTGCTCATTACAACACAGATCCTCCTATTTTCTCTCACCCATTGCTAAAACAGTACCTCAGAGGGGCTAAAAACATAAGACCGCCCCGGAGAGCACCAGCACCAACTTGGGACCTCAATTTCGTTTTGGAAAAGCTCACTTTGCCTCCTCCTGAACCAGCCAATTCAGCAGAGTTAAAATGTATATCATGGAAAACTGCTCTGCTTCTGGCAATCACCTCGGCACAAAGAGTCTCAGAACTGCAGGCACTAATGGCAGTGGATCCTTTCATCATTTTCCACCAAGACAGGGTTTCTTTAAGAACAAACCCATCCTTTATGCCAAAGTGGTATCCAGTGTGGCGCTTAACCAAACTATTCACTTGCCAATATTTTATCCAAATCCCTAAAATAAAGGGGAGAGGCGTCTACATTCCTTGGACATACACAGGCAATTGTGCTTCTACTTGGACAAAACAAAAGCTTACAGAAAATCTGAACAATTGTTTGTATCATATGCTGCAGGATCACAAGGAAAGGCTATTTCAAAGCAGACCATTTCAAAGTGGATAGGACACTGTACCCGGTTCTGCTACACACAACATGGGAAACCTGTACCTAGTAATATTAGACCACATTCCACCAGGGCAACTGCCACTTCTACTGCCTACTTTAGAGGAGTACCTACCAAAGATATCTTGGAAGCTGCAACTTGGAGTTCAGTGCACACCTTTACCAAGCATTACCATTTGCCTCTTTATTCTAGATCCAGAGCTGGTTTTGCCACTGCAGTGCTGCAGGGCCTCATAGCCACACCAAATCCTCTCTAGAGCCAGCCACCCAAACTCAGCTTTGGGATTCTACCCAAGTGTAATGACTGCAGCAGTGAAACACAATGAACATAGTACAGTTTTATTCCTACCATAAATGTAGATGTTAGTGTCTTCACTGCTGCAGTCCAGTTTACCCACCCGCCAGCCCCTCTTTCTTATCTGGGACTAACCTATACTACCTATGTGGTGTATTTGCTGGTTACTGAAGGTTTTATTTTTACCTTTTTTGTATGTTTTATTAGTAATATGTATTGCCTACCATTTTTGGGGGCACCTGACATCTGGGGCAAGAAAAACTGAAGAGAATGGCGTCTGTTGCATTTTATATACCCGTGGTGCACTGACGTCAAGGAAGAGGCGACAGCAACCGACGCCGGACCAAGACTTTGGAACTCAGGCCGACTGCAGGCCCGCCTGATGGCAGGATAACCCAAGTGTAATGACTGAAGCAGTGAAGACACTCGAACATCTACATTTATGGTAGGTACAAAACTGTACTTTCCTCATCTGATGAGCTATACAGTTTTAAATCATCAACAATGAGAAGATAAGTCTTTACAATTTGTTGTTTTCTAGGAGCCAAATTATAGCCATGGCCTAATTCTTAAGTAGACAGCTTAATGGGTTAAGGGCAAGGAAGAATAGGAGTGGTGACAAGTCACCCTGGAATATCCCCCTTTGAATTATTATCCCTGGGATAATAATTTGTCCTTTACCATGGCTGAATTGCAGAGTGGTCTGCCACACTTTCATGGTCACTGCAATGTAGTCTATCAGTGTAAGGTGTAGCCTATACATTTTTAAACACTCTTTATCCATGAATGTGAGATGACTATCAAATGCTTTTTTGTAGTCAATCCATGCCATGCTTAGATTCTTCCCCTTTTTACAGTTCTCCACTATGACTTTATTTAATAACAAATGATCCTTTGTTCCATATGACTTTCTTTTATTGCCCTTTTGTTCTACTGCCATAATTGAGTTTTCTTCTAAATAACTATAACCGCTTTCGACATCAATTCCCTTGTATAGTTTATACACCAGAAGGCAAGTTATTGGTCTGTAGATGTTCTTCGTGTTTCACTGTTGCAGTCATCACACTTGGGTTGTCTGCCTGCAGGTAGCCCTCAGTCGGCCCGAATACCAGAGACTTGGTATTTCTGCGTCGGATGCTGTCGCTCCAGGACTGACGTCAGGTTGTCAGGGGGTATAAAAACAGGCAGCCAACACCATTAGATTGGTCTTTCTTGCCGAGAAGCCCGAAGCAGTTTGCAAGTGCCAGTCAGCCGCTACCTGAATTTTCATTTACGAATTGAATAATCCTGAAGTCTACTAAGGCGAAGTATCCCGTTGGGGTTCTTTTTTTCCTTGCTCTAACAGATGTCAGAAAAAGTTAACAATTGCCTTGGCTGTGGAAAGCAAATACCACACAGAGATTTTCATTACTGTCTCATCTGTTTAGGCCCAGACCACAACGTACCTCGCTATCGGTTTTCTGCCTTGTTCAACACCCGAACCATTTGTCTTCGGGCTCTCATTGTCGCTAAATTGTTTCGCTCTCTATCTCCATATTCTGAAATGTCTTAAGTAAGCCATCCGACTACTGATATTCTGAAAAAAATGTAAGGATAAAGACAGAGACAGACTGCATAGGTCCAAAGCTGCCAACGACGCTTCTGTTAAGCTAGTTGACAGTTTGCCAGTACTCAATGAGGCACTTTCGCAGCCACTGATGCCCGCTTTGATGCATTCAGTCTGGTATGCCACGAGGCGGCTCTTCGACTATGGCACCTGTGGATATCTCTAACTTGGATGGGTTCGGAGCCACTGTGCAGGCACCGGCTTCTGAGGCAGTTCTTCACTGTACCGATGTTCGACTCAAACCGACTACTTATTTTTTATCTAAAACTACCGAGTTCTTTGGCCAAGAGTATGCGCTACGCCTAGAAAACCGATGACACCAAAGCAGAAGAGGTTCTTAAAAAGATGGAAGAAAAAGCTAAGTCTATGCAGACTGTTAAAGAATTCTTACAAGTGCAGCCCCCTAGATTCAGTAAGCATTGCCCTTCCAAACACTGGTCTTTTCCAGCCCCCTCCAGGCCTTCTCAAGCCAGACCCAGGGGAAACAGACCACCAAGACTACAGTCTCAGGGTATGCAGAGATCTAAGCAATGGAGTGCCCCCACCCCCAAAGCAGGGAGTGGTAAGCCACCTCCTTACGGAAAAAACTCAGCGACTTCTCTACTCCACTCCTCCACCCCTGCCCCAACTGCTTGTGCCCCTAGGATGAAAACCTGCCCTTCATGCAAAAAACTAGATGTCCATCACAAAAGACCGATGGGTCCTCAACATTGCATCCCAGTGGTACAAATTTTACTTCCACTCACTGGCAACCCCAAAAGGGTTCCCAGACCTTCCACCAAACCAATGGGCAGAGGCTCAAAGCCACGTTCTTTCTCTGCTCTCCATCAGAGCTATTCAGCTGGTGCCAGTGGAACAGATAGGAAAAGGATTCTATTCCAGACTCTTCCTGGTACCCAGAAAAGAGGGCTCTTGGTGCCCAATCCTTGATCCTTCAATTCTCAACACCTTCCTGGTGGTGCCAAAATTCAAAATGCTTACCCTGCAACAGCTTCTACCTATGCTAGCCAAGATGCCTGGTTAGTCACCCTAGACTTAAAAGAAGCCTAGCTGCACATCCCTATAAGGGAGTCATGCAGGAAGTGTCTACATTTCAGGGCCAGATCTATGCATTATCAGTTCTCCGCACTTCCCTTTGGCTTATCCACTACACCCAGAGTATTCGCAAAATGCCTGGCTCCAGCCATTGAGTACTGCAGGCAAAGAAATATCCAAATTTACCCTTACTTGGACGACTGCCTGATTCAGGTGGACAGTCAGGAATTGCTGTTGCAGCACCTGACATTTGTGAAAAACCTTCACACTTCCTTGGAGTACACCATCAACAAAAAGAAATTAAAGCTGGTACCCAATCAAAAGATTGTATTCCTGGGAGCAAGCTTGGACACAACATCCCAGATGGCATTCCTCACTTCAGAAAAACAAGTCTATCTGACAGCATACTTCAAACAAATGGCCATCAGAACCCAGCTATATGCAAGAAAAAATACTGCAGGCCCTAGGGTTCATGGCCTCATGTATACTGCTAATTCCATATACAAGACTGCATATGTGGAATCTTCAATGGTACCCAAGTCTTTGGTGCCAACATTCTCAGGACCTGGAAACAAGTCATTCCTATCATACACTGTCTAAGGACAGAGTTCATTTGGTGGACAGAAGCATGCAACCACAACAAGGGACTACCCTTTACTCAACCCTACGCCACCCAGACCCTAACCACAGATGCATCAGACTATGCCTGGGGAGCGCACATGGACGTCAAATGCATTCAGGGCCACTGGAGCCCAAGTCAAATTCATCTGCACATAAGCAAAAAGAGATGCTAACTGTGCAGAACACCCTGACAGCTTTCAGATCCCTACTCTTTCCATGATAACTTCTAATAAAAACAGACAAAACCACAGTTACGTGGTACATCAACAAGCAGGGAGGAACCCACTGCAGGTTAGCCATGGCCCTGTGGAACACTGCCTTGGACATGCAAGTCCATCTGCAAGCTCACTTCTTGCCAGGCAAACAAAACTCACTGGCAGACAACTTAAGCAGAAATCTCCTAGACCCACACGAGTGGCAATTGGAGCCCAGCACCTTCAACCTTCTGATTCAGAAATGGGGACCCCAGAGGTGGATCTATTTGCCTCCGCCTACAACCAGCAGCTCAGCAAATTCTGCACCAGGAGCCATCACAGCAGGGCCTGAAAAGTGGATGCCCTATCTTTTTAGTGGGTAAATCTCTCAATCTATGCCTTTTCCCCCTCTGCCCCTTCTCTCAAGAGAAGACAGGACAGACCAAGGACAATTCTGATTGCCCTGGACTGGCCATGCTAGCACTGGTACCCACTCTTGCGCAGCCTGGCACCGGTGCTTCCCTGGCACCTACACTAAAACCTAACCCTGCTCTCTCTCAGCAGGATGGACAGATTTTGCGTCTGCAACTGCAAACCCTAAATCTTGCAGCCTGGCTTATTCCTTGAATTCTCCCCCAGCAACCCTAAGCAAACAGGTGCTGGACGTTATTCTTGAAGCCAGACGACCCAGTACTAGAAAATCCTGTGCTGATAAGTGGAATAGGTACTGCTCCTGGATTCAGTCTAAAGGAGAGGACACAACTCTGCCCTCCCTGCCTCTAATCTTGGATTAATTAGCAGATCTACTCCACAAAGGCCTGTCCTCCTCTATTAAGATACATGCCTCAGCTATTTCGGCTCATTACAGCACTGAGCCACCTCTCTTCTCACACCCTGTTATCAAATGGTTCCTGAGTGGGGCAAACAAGGCCACCAAGGAGAGCACCCACCCCTGCTTGGGACCTTAACTTTGTACTGGAAAAGCTCACACTTCCCTGCTTTGAACCTGCAGCGTCAGCAGAGTTAAATTTCCTCTCTTGGAAAGCATCCTTGATGTTCATCGTGTTACCCTGCTGCAGTCATCACACTTGGGTTATCCTGTTGTCAGGCGGTCCCGCAGTTGGCTGGAATTCCAAAGTCTTGGTCCAGCGTCGGTTGCCGTCGCTTCTTCCCTGACGTCAGTGCGCCAGAGGTATATATAATGCAACCGACGCCATTTTCTTCAATCTTTCTTGCCGCGCAGTGCCCGAAGCAGAAGCAGTTCGCAAGTGTCGGTCGGCCGACTACTGAGACTTTCGAATTCTAATTTCAGACCAAAGCCTTCTATAAAGCTAAGTACCCCGTTGGGGAAACTTTTCTTGCCTCAGATCGATGTCAGAAAAAGTTAGCAATTGTATTTCTTGTGGGAAGCAAATACCTCATAAGGATTTTCATTCTTATTGCATACCTTGCCTAGGCCCAGACCACGACGTCACTAGTTGTCGTTTTTGTGCTAGGTTTAATAAGCATACTATTAAAAGATGTTTTGATTTCGCACGACGCTACTAAGGTAGGAAATTTAACTACACCATGCCGTCGGAGCAACCGACTACCGGCGTGCACAAAAAACGCAAGGATAAGGACAGACAGCCCAGGCCTAAGCCAGATTCCGAGGCCTCTGCTGGTCCGGTCTCCGGTCCTCAGTGAGGCTCCGACGCAGCCCCTGACTACCGCAGATCTGGAATCAGAGACCGCTTCAGAAATTTTGGCGGAATGTACCAGGCTGACGCAGCCATTTAGTTCAGGCCCTACCGACGACATTGCTGAAAAAGATGTCAGTGCTGCAGAAACGCCATCGGTTTCTGAAGGCGTTTTCAGTCCGACACTCACCATTAAAACGTATTCTAAGACGAAGACTCCTATTAAATCTAAAAAGACTGCACTTCAGTCCCCTGTTCAAGGCCCCATGCCTAAGAAACAGATGCTCAAAATGGCTGAAGATTTGATCACTTTAATCAGAGGTTCCCAGCCCCCTTCTGTCAAAAGGCCTAGACAAGGGGAAGATTATGCATCCTCTGAACAAGTGTCCATTTCTTCAGACTCCTCTGAGGACCAAGATTACTCCTTCTCCCCTTATGAAGATTTTGATGCTGAGGATTCCATTCCCTCAGCTTCTCCTCCGGAAGACTACTCCTTTGGGGAAACTTTACACACTATGAGGGAACATTTTCACTGGGAAGGTCAGGACTACTCTGACTCGAAGAAAAGGCTCAGAGAGTTTCTTTTACTCCCCCAACACAGACCACTTGCCATCCCACCAGTTTTAAACATTGTGGATGATGTTTACTTAGAATCCAGTTTTAACCCTGATTCTCTACCTCCTGCTCCGGCTAAGCCTGACAGATATTAGAGTGCCTGATTCCCACAAATTTCTTTACAAAAGCCCTGTTGCTGACCCAGAGACAATCTCCCAGGGTCCCAAGGGGGCTAAGGCTTCTATGGCTAAAAATCCTGTACCTTCTGAGAGGGATTCCAGAGCACTAGACAGGTGGGGGAAAAAGGTTTACAGCTCAGCCACTCTAGCTATGAGGGCACTAAATTGCCAGTTTCACATGCTTAAGTATCAGCAATTTCTAATCTCTCAGTTAAAGCAAAGAATGACCACTCTCCCTCAACAATCTGAATGGAAAGAAATGCAGGATCTGTTGCATGCCACTGAACAGGTGGGCAAACATACCTTACAATGTGGGTTTGATTCTTTGGAGGCCTCCTTCAGAGCAGCTGTCACTGAGTCTGTTATACGTAGGCATGCTTGGTTAAAGGAACAAACTCTACCTGATCATGTTAAAGCAAAACTTCTAGATGCTCCCTTACAGCAGGATGTTCTTTTTGGAGTTAAAGCAGAAGTCGTCTTAAAGAAAATGGAGGATAAGGCAAAATCTATGCAGACAGTCAAAGATTTCCTACAGGTACAGCCCCCTCGCTTCAGCAGAAACTGGCCAACAAAAAATTGGTCCTTTCCAGCTACTGACAGACCACAGAGGGGTAAATGCAGAAGTCCAAGGGGCAGAGGACAACCACAAGCCCAGTATAAACCTCGCCAATGGGGCACTACAACACAGAAGGGAGGAGAAGACAGGTCCCAATCTACCAGAAGGCAAACCCAATGACTTGCACCTCATCTGGCCAAGCAACACTCTCTTGGCAGCCCCCTTGGGAGGAAAACTCGCACTTTTTTCAGACAACTGGCACATTGTCACAAAGGACAAATGGGTCCTAGACATAATTTTATGAGGATACAGATTCCATTTTCACACCTTGCCAATGAAAAGAGGAATACCAAACCTGCCACAAAATCAATGGGCAGAGGCACAAAAGCAAATTACAGCTCTCATGGACATGAGCGCCATTCAACTGGTACCTACTCGAGTGCAAGGCCAAGGATTTTACTCAAGACTCTTTCTAGTGCCCAGAAAGGACAATGCCTGGAGACCAATTCTGGACCTTTCAATTCTAAACACTTACAAGTACCCAAATTCAAGATGCTAACACTACAGCAGCTTCTTCCCATGTTGGGCAAGGAAGCATGGCTAGTAACGTTGAACCTCAAGGAGGCATACCTGCATGTCCCTATCAGACAAAGTTGCAGAAGATACCTCCGTTTCATTGCAGGTTCAACCCATTACCAATTCTCTGCACTGCCCTTTGGCTTATCTACTGCGCCCAGAATCTTCACAAAATGCCTGGCACCAATAATTGCATACTGCAGACAAAGAGGAATTCAAATATACCCATACCTGGACGACTGCCTCATCCTAGCAGAAAGCAAGGACATTCTCTTACATCATCTGGCTTTTGTGAAACATCTACTAAATTGCCTGGGGTACACCATAAACGAAAAGAAGTCAAAACTAGTACCCTCACAAAATATGACATTCCTGGGTGCCAGCTTGAATACAACGGCCCAGAAGGCTTATCTGACACCAGACAAACAACTACAACTGACTCAATATTTCAAAACAATGGCAACAAAGGCCCAATTAACTGCAAGAAAAATTCTGCAGGCCTTGGGCTTCATGGCATTTTGCATACTACTAATACCATTTGCAAAGCTGCATATGAGGAAATTACAGTGGTACCTAAAAAGCGTATGGTCTCAACACAGCCACAGCTTGGACACAATGATATCTTTCATTCCCTGCCTACAACAGGAGTTTCTATGGTGGTCACAGGCATGTCACCTCAACAAGGGTCAGCCTTTCACCTTCCCCCCAGCCAGGCAAACTATCACAACAGATGCATCCGATTATGACTGGGGGGCTCACATGGCAGGACAGTGCGTTCAAGGCATATGGACTGCAGATCAAAGGAATCTGCACATCAAAAAGAGATGCTAGCTGTACAGAAAGCTCTGACAGCCTTCAAGGATCTATTACATCCAGGACAACTGACAATAAAGACGGACAACACCACAGTGATGTGGTACATAAACAAGGGGGTACTCACTCCTACCCTCTGTGCAGGCAAGCAATGACCTTATGGAACACAGCTCTGGCTTACCAAGTTCAGTTACAAGCTCAATTCCTGCCAGGACAGAAGAATACATTGGCAGACGACCTCAGCAGAAACATCATGGATTCCCATGAGTGGAAACTAGATCCACAAGTATTTACAATGATAACTCAAAAATGGGGCCTTCCAAACATAGACCTGTTTGCCAGCCCTCAAAACTATCAACTAACAAAATTTTGTACAAGGGCACTTCACCATCAAGCTTGGAAAGTGGACCCACTCTTTCAGTTGGAAAAACCTGACTGTATATGCCTTCCCTCCATTTCCTCTCCTCACAAAGGTACTTCTGAAAGTCAAAAAGGAGAGACCACGACTGATTCTCATAGCCCCAGACTGGCCACGCCAGCACTGGTACCCGCTATTGAGGAATATGGCCCACGATGGATATTACCACAAATTTCCCATTTACTCACACAACAAAACAATCAGATTCTTCACAGCCAGCTCAAAACTTTAAATCTGGCTGCATGGCAGATCAACTAAGCATCCAGCCAGCTCCTCTTTCCCAAGCAGTTATGGATGTTATTCTGGAAGCTAGGAGGCCAAGCACCAGGAAGGCTTATTCGGACAAATGGAAAAGGTTTTGTGCCTGGAACCAAGCTAAAGGCCAAGAGACAATTCAGCCTCACATGCCTCACGTTCTACAGTATTTAACTGAGATGTTGCACAAAGGACTTTCTTTCTCCTCCATTAAAATCCATGCTTCAGCTATTTCGGCCCACTACAACACGGATCCACCCTTATTTTCGCATCCACTTCTAAGGCAGTTCCTCAGAGGGGCAAAAAACATTAGACCACCCAGGAGAGCACCTACACCAACATGGGACCTCAATTTTGTTCTGGAAAAACTAACGCTACCTCCCTTTGAACCAGCTTTCTCTGCAGATCTTCAGTTCCTGTCATGGAAGACTGCCCTGCTGCTAGCAATAACTTCAGCTAGAAGAGTCTCAGAGCTACAGGCACTAATGGCAGTGGAACCTTTCCTCATTTTTCATCAAGACAGAGTTTCTCTATGAACTAATCCTTCCTTTATGCCTAAGGTGGTTTCCAGTGTGGCTTTAAATCAAACCATCCACTTACCCACCTTCTTCCCAAATCCACAGAACAAAGGTGAGAGACTCCTGCATTCCTTGGACATTCACAGGCAACTTCATTACTACTTGGACAAAACTAAGGCTTTCAGAAAATCTGACCAGCTCTTTGTATCCTATGCTACAGCTTCTCAAGGGAAGGCTATATCAAAGCAAACCATTTCCAAATGGATAGGTCATTGCATATGTTTTTGCTATACCCATCATGGAAAACCAGTTCCTGCTACCATTAGGCCCCACTCTACCAGGGCAACAGCCACTTCTACAGCCTTTCTCAGGGGGGTTCCAACCAAGGAGATTTTGGAAGCTGCAACTTGGAGTTCAGTACACACCTTTACCAAACACTATCACTTACCACTTTACTCTAAGACCAGGGCAGGCTTCGCCACTGCAGTTCTGCAGGGCCTTCTAGCCTCCTCTAACCCTTTATGATACCTCCACCCATCCTTAGCTTTGGGATTCAACCCAAGTGTGATGACTGCAGCAGGGTAACACGATGAACATAGTACAGTTTTGTACCTACCATAAATGTAGATGTTCGAGTGTACACCCTGCTGCAGTCCAGGTTACCCTCCCTCCATCCCTCTGACCTACTGGCTAAATCTCTTCAATACCTTCCTGATGTATTTGCTTATAGCTGAAGGGATTTTGTGTTTGTGCAAGTTTACTCAATTTGGTACTAATTACTGACCACCTTTTTGGGGGCACCTGACATCTGGGGCAAGAAAAACTGAAGAAAATGGCGTTGGTTGCATTATATATACCCCTGGCGCACTGACGTCAGGGAAGAAGCGACAGCAACCGACGCCGGACCAAGACTTTGGAATTCCAGCCAACTGCGGGACCGCCTGACGACAGGATAACCCAAGTATGATGACTGCAGCAGGGTGTACACTCGAACATCTACATTTATGGTGGGTACAAAACTGTACTTTTCTGGCCATCACTTCAGCTAGAAGAGTGTCTGAACTACAAGCAGTTATGGCTGTGGAATCCTTCATTATTTTCCATGCTGACAGGGTCTCCCTCAGGACTAACCCTTCCTTTATGCCTAAAGTGGTGTCCAGTGTGGCTTCAAACCAATCCATCCATTTGCCAACTTTCTTCCTTAATCCTCAGAACAAAAAGGAAAGGATCCTGCACTCCTTGGATGTGCACAGACAGCTCAGAGTCTACCTAGATAGGACTAAGGCCTTCAGAAAATCTGACCAGTTACTAGTAAGCTTTGCAACAGGGGCAGAGGGCAAGGCCATTTCCAAACAATTTCCAAATGGATAGCACACTGCATCCATTTCTGCTACAAGCACCATGGGAAACCAACCCCTCAGGGGGTCAGAACACATTCCACTAGGGCAACATCTATCTCTACAGCATTTCTCAGGGGAATCCATACCAGGGACTTCCTGGATGCTGCTACCTGGAGTTTTGTACACAACTTCACCAAGCATTATTACCTGTCTATCTTTTCCAAATACAGGGCAGGTTTTGCAACAGCAGTCCTGCAAGGCATACTAGCCAGCCCCAACTCTTCTTGACTGCCTCCACCCTTCTTCACCTTTGGGAATCCACCCAAGTGTGATAACTGCAACAGTGAAACGCGAAGAGCATAGTACAGTTGTGTACACTTACCATAAATGTAGATGTTTGAGTGAATTCACTGTTGCAGTCCTGGATGTTCATCATGCATACAGCTGCAGTAATCACAGATGGGTTTTCAGCCGTCAGGCGGTCCCTCGGTTGGCCGAATTCCAAAGTCTTGGTCCGGTGTCGGTTGTTGTCGCTTACTCTTCTGACGTCAGGAAGGCCAGAGTATATAAGACACAGCCGACGCCATGTTCAGTCTTTTTGCAGCGGTGCCCGAAGCAGAAGCAGTTCGCAAGTGCCGGTCGGCCAGCTCCTGAATTACGAAAATATTTGGAACCGAAGTCTTCATTAAAGCTAAGTACCCGTTGGGAATCTTTTCTTGCCTCAGACCGATGTCAGAAAAAGTTAATAATTGTATTTCTTGTGGGAAGCAAATACCGCATAAGGATTTCCATTCCCTTTGCATAACTTGTTTGGGCCCAGACCACGACGTCTCGGGCTGTCGCTTTTGCGCTACCTTCAATAAACGCACTATCAGCGCCGGGCGGAGTTCGCCCAACACTTTTTGGTAAAGCTTTTGACTATAAAATGTCGGACACTCCGACTACCGTTTTATCCAAAAAACGCAAGGAAAAGGACCGACATGCGAGGCCCGTGGTCTCCACCGACACCACGCCGAAACAGGCTCCACGTGGTCCGGTTCTCAGTGAGACGCCTTTGCAGTCCCTGACTACCGACGACACTCCTTCGGCGGTGTCTTCTGTACCCGAGACCGCTGGGTCATCGGCCCTTTCCCAGACTACAACCGAGGCCCCAGCTTATGCCGAGCCTACTAATGTGGACAGATCTACATCCACCCATGGTGTTTTTAGGCCTTCATCCTCTTTTTCTATTAAGGCCTTCACTAAATCCAAAGCAGCCAGGCATCAAACTAGGCCTGCTGCACAAGGCCCATCTCCTGGACCTATGCCTAAGAAGCAGATGCTTAAAATGGCTGAGGATCTAATAACTCTTATCAGAGGTTCTCAGCCCCCTCCGGACAAGAGACCCAGAGTGGAGGAAGAATCCCCCTCTTCTGATCAGGGATCCATTTTATCAGAGCATTCTGATGCTGAGGAACACTCTTATTCCCCTTTTGAGGATTCGGACGCAGAGCAGTCTATTCCTTCTGTATCCCCCCCTGAGGATTTTTCTTTTGGGGAAACCTTGCACACCTTGAGTTAACACTTCCATTGGGAAGGCCAAGACTTTTCAGATTCCAAGAAAAGACTTAGGGAATTTCTTTGGTTACCTCAACACAGACCTCTGGCGATACCTCCTGTTTTGGAGGTACTGGATGATGTCTATTCGGAGGCTTGTTTTAATCCTGATTCACTGCCTCCTGCACCAGTTAAGCCTGACAGATATTACAGAGTACCCAGTTCTCACCAATTTCTCTACAAAGGCCATAATGCTGACCCTGAAACCATTTCTCAAGGCCCTAAGGGTAAGGCCTCCACTGCCAAGAATCCACTTCCTGCAGAAAGGGAATCTAGATCTCTAGAAAGGTGGGGTAAGAAGGTTTATACCTCGGCCACCCTAGCCATGAGGGCCTTAAACTGCCAGTTTCATATGATTAAATATCAACAGTTCCTGTTATCACAATTAAAAAACAAAATGTCTCAACCTGAACAACCAGATTTAAAAGAGTTACAGGATATGATGCATAGTGCGGAACAAGTGGGTAAACACACTTTACAATGTGGTTATGATGCCCTAGAGGCCTCCAGTAGAGCGGCTGCTACAGGATCAGTCATTCGCAGACATGCCTGGCTTAGAGAACAAAGTCTGCCTGATCATGTGAAAGCAAAACTTCTTGATGCACCTTTACAAAAGGATGTTCTTTTTGGTACTAATGCTGAGGATATATTACGAAAAATGGAAGAGAAAGCCAAATCTATGCAAACTGTCAAAGCTTTCTTACAGGTCCAGCCACCACAATTTAGCAGGAATTGGCCATCAAAAAACTGGTCCTTTCCAGCCACTGACAAGCCCCAAAGAGGCAGATACAGACGCGGAAGGGGCAGAGGGCAATCACAAGGGCCATATAGAGGCAGACAATGGAAATCTCCAGCACCAAGAGGTGGTGAAGACAGTGCACAACAATACAGGAAGCAAACTCAATGACTCCCTCATTTCCATGCCAAGCAAATCTCAACTGGCAGCACCTTTGGGAGGGAAACTACCATTATTTGCAAGCAATTGGCATATTGTCACAACAGACAAATGGATACTGGACATTATAAACAGAGGCTACAAATTTCAATTTCACACTCTTCCAAAATGAGAGGCATGCCAAACCTACCACAAAATCAAAGGGTAGAGGCACAACTGCAAATTTCAAAGCTCCTAAACATGAGGGCTATACAAAAGGTACCTACGCACCAACAAGGTCAAGGTTTTTATTCAAGACTTTTCCTGGTACCAAGAAAAGGAACCGACTGGAGACCCATTCTGGACTTATCAATCCTAAACACATTTCTACTCGTACCAAAATTCAAGATGCTCACATTACAGCAACTTCTTCCCATGCTGGGCAAGGAGTTTTGGCTGGTAACATTGGACCTCAAGGAGGCATACCTGCATGTCCCAATCAGACAAAGCTGCAGAAGATACCTCAGATTTCTTGCAGGTTCAATCCACTATCAATTCTCTGCATTGCTCCTTGGCTTATCTACTGCGCCCAGAGTATTCACCAAGTGCCTGGCATCAGTGATTGCCTATTGCAGACTTCAAGGGATACAAATTTACCCTTATCTGGACGACTGCCTGATCCAAGCGGACAGCAAACATATACTACTGGAACATCTGGCATATGTGACACGGTTACTGCTTTCTCTGGGATACACCATCAACAAGGAGAAATCAAAGCTAACACCTTCTCAGAAAATAACCTTCCTGGGTGCCAGCTTGGACACCCAGATGGCATACCTTACGCCAGAAAAACAAGGGCAACTATCTCAGTACTTCAAAATACTAGCAAAAGTACCAGGCTTACTGCAAGGAAAATCCTGCGGCTCTGGCATTCATGGCATCTTGCATTCTTCTAATCCCGTGTGCAAAGCTGCATATGAGGAAACTTCAATGGTACCTAAAAAATCTATGGTCTCAACACAGTCACAGCTTGGAAGCAATCATCCCAATAATTCCCTGTCTACAAAAGGAATTCCTATGGTGGGCCCAAGCATGTCAAGTAAACACAGGCCTCCCATTCTGCAAGCCTCAAGCAAAACAAGTCATAACCACAGTCGCCTCAGATTACGCCTGGGGGGCACATGAAGGACAGGTGCATTCAGGGCAGATGGTCCCAAAAGGAAAAGCACCTTCACATCAATCAAAAAGAAATGCTGGCAGTAATAAATGCAATTACAGCTTTCAAGGACTTCCTGCATCCAGGACAATTGCTCATAAGAACAGACAACACCACAGATGTTCATCGTGCATTACAGCTGCAGTAGTTACATATGGGGTTTTCAGCCGGCAGGCGGTCCCTCGGTCGGCCGAATTCCAAAGTCTTGGTCCGGCGTCAGTTGTTGTCGCGTACTCTTCTGACGTCAGGAAGGCTAGAGTATAAAAGACACAGCCGACCCCATCTTCTTCAGTCTTTTTTGCCGCGCGGTGCCCGAAGCAGAAGCAGTTCGCAAGTGCCGGTCGGCCAGCTCCTGAATTACGAAAAATTTGGAACGAAGTCTTCATTAAAGCTAAGTACCCGTTAGAACCTTTTCTTGCCTCAGACCGATGTCAGAAAAAGTTAATAATTGTATTTCTTGTGGGAAGCAAATACCGCATAAGGATTTCCATTCCCTTTGCATACCTTGTTTGTGCCCAGACCACGGCGTCTCGGGCTGCGCTTTTGTGCTACTTTCAATAAACGCACTATCAAGCGTCGGTGAGTCGCCCAACATTATTTTGGGAAAGCGTTTAACTATAAAATGTCGCCGGATACTCCGACTACCGCTATGTCCAGAAAGCGAAAGAAAAGGACCGTCAGTCGAGAACTGCGGTCTCCACCGACACCACGCCGAAACAAGCTCCACGTGGGCGGTTCTCAGTGAGACGCCTTTGCAGTCCCTGACTACCGGCGACACTCCCTGGCGGGGTCTTCTGTGCCTGAGACCGCTGGTTCTTGGCCCTTTCCCAAACTACTACGAAGCACCTGCTCATGTCGAACCCACCAATGTGGATAGATCTACATCCACTCATGGTGTATTTCGGCCTTCATCTTCCTTCTCCATCAAGGCCTTTACAAAAGCAAAATCAGCCAAACAACTTTCTAGGCCTGCCTCACAAGGCCCAAGACCTGGGCCACTAAGAAGCACATGCTTAAAATGGCTGAAGACCTGATCACTCTTATTAGAGGCTCACAGGCCCCTCCTGACAAGAGACCCAGAGTAGAGGAGGATTCTCCTCCTTCTGACCAAGATTCCATTTTATCAGAACATTCTGATGCTGAAGAACAGTCTTATTCTCCCTTTGAGGATTCGGATGCAGAGCAGTCCATTCCTTCTGTATCCCCCCCTGAGGATTTTTCCTTTGGGGAAACTTTACACTCCTTGAGAGAGCACTTCCATTGGGAAGGCCAAGATTTTCCCGACTGGAAGAAAAGGCTCAGGGAATTCCTCTGGTTACCTCAGCATAGGCCTCTGGCTATTCCTCGTGTTTTGGAGGTTTTAGATGATGTATACCGGAGGCCTGTTTAAATCCTGATTCTCTGCCTCCTGCACCTGTTAAGCGATAGGTATTACAGAGTTCCTAATTCTCATCAGTTCCTCTATAAAGGCCATAATGCAGACCCTGAAACTATTTCTCAAGGCCCTAAAGGAATTAAGGCTTCCACGCCAAGAACCCACTGCCTTGGAAGGAATCTAGATCTCTAGAAAGGTGGGGAAAGAAAGTTTACACCTCGGCCACCCTTGCCATGAGGGCCTTAAACTGCCAGTTTCATATGATTAGATATCAGCAATTTCTGTTATCACAATTAAAACAAAAATGTCACAACCTGAACAACCAGATTTAAAAGAGTTGCAGGATATGATGCATAGTGCTGAGCAAGTGGGCAAGCACACCTTACAATGTGGTTATGATGCACTAGAGGCCTCAAGCAGATCAGCCGCCACTGGAGCAGTCATTAGCAGACATGCATGGCTAAGGGAACAAAATCTTCCAGATCAAGTGAAAGCAAAATTCTAGATGCACCATTACATAAGGATGTTCTTTTTGGTGGTAATGCTGAGGATATTTTACGTTAAAATGGAAGAAAAGGCAAAATCTATGCAAACTGTCAAAGCTTTCTTACAGGTTCAGCCACCAAGGTTCAGCAGGAATTGGCCATCAAAAAACTGGTCCTTTCCAGCGACTGACAAAGCCCAAAGGGGCAGATACAGGCGGAAGGAGCAGAGGACAAACCCAAGGATCCTACAGAGGCAGACAATGGCAATCACCTACGCCAAGAAGTGGTGGCGACAGTGCACAGCAGTACAGAAAGCAAACTCAATGACTCCCTCATTTCCATGCCAAGCAGAATTCAACTGGCAGCACCTTTGGGAGGGAAACTGGCACTATTTGCAAACAATTGGCATATTGTCACAACAGACAAGTGGATTCTGGACATAATAAACAGAGGCTACAAATTTCATTTCCACACTCTTCCAAAAATGAGAGGCATGCCAAACCTACCACAAAATCAAAGGGTAGAGGCACAACTACAAATTGCAAAGCTCCTAAACATGGGGGCTATACAAAAGGTACCCTCACCAACAAGCACAAGGTTTTTATTCAAGGCTTTTTCTGGTGCCAAGAAAAGGAAGCGACTGGAGACCAATTCTGGACTTATCCATTCTCAACACATTTCTTCTAGTGCCAAAATTCAAGATGCTCACACTACAGCAACTCCTTCCCATGCTGGGCAAGGGGTTTTGGCTGGTAACATTGGACCTCAAGGAGGCATACCTGCATGTCCCAATCAGACAAAGTTGCAGAAGATACCTCAGATTTCTTGCAGGTTCAAAACACTATCAATTCTCTGCATTGCCCTTTGGCTTATCTACTGCGCCCAGAGTATTCACCAAGTGCCTGGCATCAGTGATTGCATACTGCAGACTTCAAGGGATACAAATTTACCCTTATCTGGACGACTGCCTGATCCAAGCGGACAGCAAACTCATACTTCTCAAACATCTAGCATATGTGACACGTTTACTGATTACTCTGGGATACACCATCAACAAGGAGAAATCAAAACTAACACCCTCTCAGAAAATTACCTTCCTGGGTGCCAACTTGGACACAAACACTCAGATGGCTTACCTAACAACAGACAAACAAGTGCAACTATCTCACTACTTCAAAATGCTTGCAAAAAGTACCAGGCTTACTGCAAGGAAAATCCTGCAGGCTCTGGGATTCATGGCATCTTGCATTCTTCTAATCCCATGTGCAAAGCTGCACATGAGGAAACTTCAATGGTACCTAAAAAATCTATGGTCTCAACACAGTCACAGCTTAGAAGTGGAGATTCCAATAATTCCCTGCCTACAAAAGGAATTCATATGGTGGGCTCAAGCATGCAAAGTAAACAAAGGCCTCCCATTCTGCAAGCCTCAAGCTACACAAGTCATAACCACAGACGCCTCAGATTACGCCTGGGGGGCGCACATGAAGGACAGGTGCATTCAGGACAGATGGCACAAAACAGAAAAGCACCTTCACATCAATCAAAAAGAAATGCTGGCAGTAATAAAGGCATTTTCAGCTTTCAGAGAATTCCTGCATCCAGGACAGCTGCTCATAAGAACAGACAACACCACAGTAATGTGGTACATAAACAAACAAGGAGGAACTCACTCATACCCCTTGTGCAGATTAACCATGACTCTTTGGAATCTAGCTCTGGAAAAACAAATAGAACTCCAGGCTCAGTACCTACCAGGAATGGAAAACACACTGGCAGACACTCTGAGCAGGCATATGACAGACCCTCACGAATGGAGGCTACATCCAGAAGTATTCACAGAGATTGTTCAAGCATGGGGAAGGCCAGACATAGACCTTTTTGCCTCCCACAAAAATCATCAATTAAAAAAGTTTTGCTCAAGGACCTTCCACCCAAAGGCTTGGAAAGTGGACGCCCTTTCATTCACATGGACAACTTGGTCAGTTTATGCATTCCCACCACTACCTCTGCTGCCCAAGGTGCTTCTGAAAGCAAGAACAGACAAGCCAAGGATGATACTGATTGCTCCAGATTGGCCGAGACAACATTGGTACCCACTATTGAGGAACCTAACACACACTCCTCCGTGGCCCCTGCCTCTAACACCTCTACTGCTGACGCAGAACAATTTCAAAACTCTTCACAGTCAGCTGAAAACTCTCAGTCTAGCTGCATGGAAAATCCCTTAACTTCACATCAGGCACTACTCTCCAAAGAAGTGCAGGATGTCATTTTGGAGGCTAGAAGACCATCTACAAGAAAAGCTTACTCCAAAATGGAAGCGGTTTTGCTGTTGGAATGAAGAAAGAGGACAGGATCCTAGAAAATTAAACCTGCCTCAGATGTTACAGTACCTAACTGAACTTTTGAACAAGGGACTTTCCTTTTCCTCAATCAAGATACATGCCTCAGCAATATCTGCAGAATTCAACATGGATCCTCCTTTATTCTCACACCCTCTACTGACAGTTCCTCAGAGGGGCTAAGAACATAAGGCCTCCAAGGAAACAACCAGTACCAGCTTGGGACCTTAACTATGTACTGGAAAAATTGACATTGCCTCCTTTTGAACCAGCTGCTTCAGCAGAATTACAATATTTGTCCTGGAAAACAGCTTTTCTACTGGCCATCACTTCAGCTGGTAGGGTTTCTGAGTTACAGGCCCTCATGGCGGTGCAGCCATTCCTAATATTCCATCAGGACAGGGTTTCCCTGCGTACTAACCCCTCCTTTATGCCTAAAGTAGTATCTAGGGTAGCCCTAAACCAGGCCATCCACCTTCCTACCTTCTACTCTAATCCTCAAAACAAAGGGGAAAGGCTGCTTCATTCTTTAGATATCCATAGGCAGCTACGTTACTACTTGGACAGAACCAAGTCATTCAGAAAATCAGATCAACTCCTAGTTTCCTATGCTGTGGGGGGTCAAGGAAACCTGTAACTAAACAGACCATTTCCAAGTGGATTGGTCACTGCATACGCTTTTGTTATTCCCATCATGGAAAGCTCGTACCTACTGGTATCAGATCCCACTCCACTAGGGCCACAGCCACCTCTACAGCCTTCCTCAGAGGAGTGCCTACTAAAGAGATCTTGGAGGCAGCCACTTGGAGTTCTGTACATACTTTCACAAAGCATTACCATCTGCCTTTATACTCCAGAACTAGAGCAGGCTTTGCCACTGCAGTTTTGCAGGGCATTCTAGCTCAACCCAGTTCCATAGTACCTACCACCCTATACATAGCTTTGGGATTCTACCCATATGTAACTACTGCAGCTGTAATGCACGATGAGCGTAGTACAGTTTTGTACCTACCATAAATGTAGATGTTTGAGGGCTATTACAGCTGCAGTACAGGTTTCCCACCCTCCTTCCCCTCTTGGTAAGACCTTGGGGTTTGAATACCTATTCATACCTGCTGACTGGGTTATCCTACTATGTTTTATTTGCTTACATTTGTGTATTACACTAATTTATGTATTGCCTTCCTTTTGGGGGCACCTGACATCTGGGGCAAGAAAGACTGAAGAAGATGGCGTCGGCTGTGTCTTTTATACTCTAGCCTTCCTGACGTCAGAAGAGTACGCGACAACAACCGATGCCGGACCAAGACTTTGGAATTCGGCCGACCGAGGGACCGCCTGCCGGCTGAAAACCCCATATGTAACTACTGCAGCTGTAATAGCCCTCGAACATCTACATTTATGGTAGGTACAAAACTGTACTTTATGTGGTACATAAACAAACAAGGAGGAACTCACTCATACCCCTTGTGCAGACTAGCCATGACTCTTTGGAACTTGGCTCTAGAAAGGCAAATCGAACTTCAAGCACAGTACTTGCCAGGGATGGAAAACACACTGGCAGACACTCTGAGCAGAAATATGACAGATCCACACGAATGGAAGCTACATCCACAGGTGTTTACGGAGATAGTCCAAGCGTGGGGGAGGCCAGATATAGATCTTTTTGCCTCCCACAGAAACCATCAATTGAAAAGGTTTTGTTCAAGGACCTTCCATCCAAAGGCCTGGAAAGTGGACGCCCTTTCATTCAGTTGGACAACATGGACAGTTTATGCATTCCCACCTCTGCCTCTTCTGCCCAAGGTACTTTTGAAAGCAAGAACAGACAAACCGAGGATGATACTGATTGCTCCAGACTGGCCAAGGCAACACTGGTATCCACTCCTGAGGAGCCTAACACATACTCCTCCCTGGTCCCTGCCTCTAATACCTCTTCTGCTGGCCTTAGAACAACTACAAAACTCTTCACAGCCAGCTGAAAACACTCAACCTCGCTGCATGGAAAATTCCTTAACACCACATCAAACTCTACTCTCCAAGGAGGTGCAGGATGTCATTTTGGAGGCCAGAAGACCATCTACTAGGAAAGCTTACTCTGCAAAATGGAAGCGGTTTTGCTGTTGGAATGAGAAAAGAGGGCAGGACCCTAGAAAATTGAACTTGCCTCAAGTTTTACAGTACCTAGCTGAACTACTGAGCAGTGGACTTTCATTTTCTTCAATCAAAATACACGCCTCAGCCATTTCTACAGAATTCAACACGGATCCTCCTTTATTCTCACACCCACTCTTACGGCAGTTCCTCAGAGGGGCTAAGAATATAAGACCTCCAAGGAAACAACCAATACCAGCCTGGGACCTTAATTACATACTAGAAAAATTAACATTGCCTCCCTTTGAACCTGCTGCTTCAACAGATCTACAATATTTGTCCTGAAAACAGCTTTCCTTCTGGCCATCACTTCAGCTCGTAGGGTTTCTGAACTACAGGCCCTCATGGCGGTGCAGCCCTTCCTCATCTTCCATCAGGACAGGGTTTCCCTTGTACCAACCCATCTTTTATGCCTAAAGTGGTATCTAGGGTAGCCTTAAACCAAGCCATACACCTTCCTACCTTTTATCCTAACCCTCAAAACAAAGGGAAAGGCTGCTTCACTCTTTAGACATCCATAGGCAGCTACGTTACTATTTGGACAGAACAAAGTCCTTCAGGAAATCAGACCAACTTTTGTGTCCTATGCGTAGGGGCTCCAGGAAACCAGTTACCAAACAGACCATTTCCAAGTGGATTGGCCACTGCATGCTTTTGTTACTCCTTTCATGGGAAACCTGTCCCTACTGGTATCAGATCTCACTCCACCAGGGCCACAGCCACCTCTACAGCCTTCCTCAGAGGTGTGCCTACTAAGGATATCTTGGAGGCAGCCACTTGGAGTTCTGTACATACCTTCACAAAACACTACCATCTGCCCTTATATTCCAGAACAAGAGCAGGCTTTGCCACTGCTGTTTTGCAGGGCATTCTGGCTCAACCCAGTTCCTCATAGTACCTACCACCCTATGCATAGCTTTGGGACTCTACCCATCTGTGATTACTGCAGCTGTATGCACGATGAACATAGTACAGTTTTGTACCTACCATAAATGTAGATGTTCGAGTGCTAATACAGCTGCAGTACAGGTTTCCCTCTCTCCTTCCCCTCTTGGTAAGGCCATGGGGCCTAAAAACCTCTTCATACCTCCTGACTGGGTTATCCTGCTATGTTTTATTTGCTTGCATTTGTGGATTAGCTTTATTTATGTATTGCCTTCCTTTTGGGGGCACCTGACATCTGGGGCAAGAAAGACTGAAGAACATGGTGTCGGCTGTGTCTTATATACTCTGGCCTTCCTGACGTCAGAAGAGTAAGCGACAACAACCGACGCCGGGCCAAGACTTTGGAATTCGGCCGACCGAGGGACCGCCTGACGGCTGAAAACCCATCTGTGATTACTGCAGCTGTATTAGCACTCGAACATCTACATTTATGGTAGGTACAAAACTGTACTTTTCTTTCCCTCCAGCCCCCTGGTTTCTCTCTCTTCTCTCTGGCTTTTCCTCACCCCTTTCAGGAGTATTGGTATTTACTTTTTACTGGTACTGGTGGTGTTTTCCCCACCATAAGTTAGCTCCCTATTTGTGGGGTTCCTGACATTTGAGGCAAGAAAAATTGATGTAATGGCGTCTGCTGCCTGTTTTTATTCCCCTGACAAACTGACGTCAGTCCTGGAGCGACAGCATCCGACGCAGAAATACTTAGTCTCTGGTATTCAGGCCGACTGAGGGCTACCTGCAGGCAGATAACCCAAGTGTGATGACTGTAACAGTGAATACACTCTAACATCTACATTTATGGCAAGTGTACACAAATATACTTTTTTAAGATAGCTTTCAGATTCACTCTTAAGTAGGAGCATTGTTTTTCCTGTTAGCCAGGTTGGTGTCTGTTCAGGGTGCGCATATAAATAGTTCTTACTCATAGCTAAAGCTTTGTGTAAAGATGTTAAAACTTTTAACTAGATGTTAAGTGCTGTACCTGGGCCTGGTGTTTTCCAATCAGTGGCAATGTGAATTTAACATGTGTACCAATAACACTTTGTTTTACAGCACAGTAAACCACTCTCATGCCTGATAAAAAGTATATATATATTTAGAAAGCTTGTGAGGAAATGATTACTCTATTTTTGTTTTACTTGGATCACTTGTCTGTGTACTTAATAAAGGATTTTCGACTGGAAACAGACTGCCTGCCTTGCTTGGATTACTTTCGAATACTTAGTAATACTGTAGAATTATATATTTTCTATTATTACTTTTTGACTTGACGAGTTTACGTTCGCTACTTCTACTACTATTGTCTGATCTGATTAATATACAGTGATTAACTAGAAATATATGGACTGAAAATCTTCCACACAGAGAAGTAACTATTAATTTAGCTGCACAGTATTATATCCTGTTTGCTTCTTTTATATTGCATGGATTTCTATGGACAGTCCTAATTACTGTGTTCATATTTTTATCAGACTTCTGACTCTCTGGGTTTTATTGACCTTCTGCTGTTTATTTCTTTCATTGATCTTAATATGTCTATTTATCTATGTTAAATCGAGCAACTCTTCTCTTAGCGCATTTTCTTCTAAACTGAGAGCACTTTTTATTATTTTCCCTTTCTTGCGGGCTGTAGCATCTTCCTGTGGCACATACTCCAATTTCTTCCTGTGTCATCCATTGCTCTGTCATATGGGAATTCACTGGCCTATGACTCCTCAACATTGACTGTCAGAGTTTCCACAGTTTCATGTCCTTCCCTTGCTGTCCAGCTTCAAGTGAACGTTTATACTGGTTTCCTGTGGAAGGCTCCAAAATGTGTTCATATGACACCTGACCAATTGCTTCCCTTTCCACTTGTTTTCCCATAATTTGGATATCCATTGCTCTATCCTGTAGTGCTTTCTGATTTAGATTTTCTACACTGAATCCTTCATTTCGCAGGTACTCCATAACCTCAGTTTCAATTTCTTTAACTTCTCCATTACTAATCTCCTTTTCTACTTTTCCTCTCTCTTCTTATTTTTTGTATTGTAAAGTTTTCCATGTTCGGATTCCTTAGCCTGTATTTCTGTTCAATTATCTTTGGTGCTGCTCTTTTTGTATTGGTTAGTTTTGCATTCTCCTTTGCATAAATACTACACCATATTAAATCTTTTTCTTCCCATGTCCATATTTCTTATTCAGATGTCTCCTGATCTTCCTGCTTCTCCTTACTTTGTGGACTCGCTCCATCTTGCTGTGATCTAACCTGTTAGACCTTCTACACCAAATCCTTCACTTCGCAGGCACTTTACAACTTCAGCTTCTATTTTTCCAACGTCTACTTTACTAATCTTCTTTTCTGCATTCCCTCTTTGTGATATTTTCTTTATTGTGAAATTTTCCATGTCTGGATGCCTTTGCCTGTATTTCTCTTCGAATATCTTAAGGACTGTCTTCTTTATATTGATTAATTTGGCTTTCTCCTTTGCATAAATGTTACACCATATCAAATCTCTTTCTCATGTCCATATTTCTTTTTTATACTTTTCAAAAATCTCTAGGTTTTGTTTATATTTTTGCACTTCCTTGGATGCTTCTTTTTCCAAACAGATGAATGTTTCTTAATCTATGTACTGTTTTTCACAAATCTGTTGCATCATTGAATGCAAATTTTTATTTGAAGCTTCTGACAGTTTTTCTTGTGGAAGAATTTTTCTTTAATTTCTCTCAATCATTTTGTATATTTTGTGTCTGGAAATTCTGGGCTTTTTGCATAATAGTAACAATACATAATTCTTTCTTATTCTCAGTAGTCCACTTGGTCTTCTTTATGGTTGCTCATTGCCGTATCAGTTTTTGTGAACTACTACGTCCTTCTACAATAGAAGGACCATCCTCTCTCTGGGCCTGGCTTGGCCCTATTGTAGGAATGTTCACGTGATGTGGGTGGGGGAATGAAATGGTAGGTGAGGAGAAAGTGGTGGCTAGCTAGCTAAGCTGTTAGATGAGTGGCTAAGCGTAAGGAGTATGCGGGGAGGTATGTGCAAAAATAAAATTTTTGGTGCATGGGATGGTGGAAAGTTTCATTAATTTAGAAGGTGTGGGATCCAGTTAAGTGTGTTGGGAGTGTTCAGTTAATGAAAGAAGAGAAATGTTGTGAGGTGACTACTATCAGATTGATTGGTATGGAGAGATGAAAGGAGTGTTTTGTGGTGTGTGAGTAGATATTAGGTGAGTTTTGTGTGGGTGGGGGAATATGTGGTGGTGTTTGGATATTAGAAATTGGTAGGCGTCATACTTTGAAATGTAGATGCACTGGAAGTGGTTTGGAATTGGGGGGTAGGGGAGAGGAGTGAGCCCGAGTGGAGCAGCAGAACCTGCCCACCAATGCTCATTGCAGAGACAAGCTGCAGAAAACTGTAAAGTAAATGCAGCAGGGTCAGTTCTAATATTCCTGGATTGCAAGTAGTCTTTGGCTTGTAAAGACTGCAAGTGGTCCCATGTTTTTTCTTCACTACTAAAATTAGACTACATCTTGAATGTAATACTAGGCAGGTAGGGTAAGAGTGAGTGTGGAACAGATGTTGGCAAGCTACTTTAACTGGCTGGTAGATTTAAGAGTCTAAAATATAGCGGAAGAAGGGGGAGGGGAGATCTAACAATAGCATCCCAGGGGTTCCGTTCAGAAGCTCGAAATACTGAAATCTCGAATTTCAGTATTTCGAGCCCAAGAAGCCAAATCCACATAATAGCAAACGTTTAAAAGTGCTAAATTTAAAACCTCGAATACCGGAGGTTTTGAATTTCGCGCTTCTAAAGTTCCGCTATGGTCATGTATTCAGGTAAGTGTATGTGCATTAAAGGGTTTGGGTAGGGGCTGTAGTGTGTGTCAGTGTGTTTTGTTGCTCTGATGTGTGTATGCGAAGAGAAAGTAGTTTGTGTTGTGGTGTTTTGTGTGTATTTGTACGTAGTGCGACCTCGGAGTGAGAATAATTAAGTAGGGGAGTGTGAAGGTAGCAGCCCCCATATGGGGGGTTGCCCCCCATGGTTTCATGTAGTAGAGTGATTGTGTGTGTTTGTGTGGTGGATGGTGTGTGTGTGTGTGTGTGTGTGTGTGTGTGTGTGTGTAGTAAAACTGCAAAATTCAAAACTTCCGGTATTCAAGGTTTTGAATTTTGCGGTTTTTAGTTTTCGTTGTTTTGTGGATTCCACTTCTTGAGCTCGAGATACTGAAATTCAAGATTTCAGTATTTCGAGCTTCTGAAGTGAATCCCATCCCAGCTAGTGTGTGCACACCAATTCTCAGCATCTACTGAATATTATAAATATGTAATGTAAACTTAACAGCTGAAACTAAATGGTCATGAGACATGCATAACAGAACAAGAGCACTTGTTCTGTTATGCATGAGACATGCATAACAGAACAAGTGCTCTTTCCCAACTTTGGTTTGTGTTCCTGCTGGTGTAGTTTCAGTATTAAGTCAGCATTAGAACACAGGTGAGGGGAAACAGTGTTGAGCACTGACTAGCTACCTAAAGATTCTAATTTTTTCCAGCATTTTGTTGTTTGAGTTGATTAAATCCGTTCAGTGATGCCTAAAAGGAATGAAACACTGAAGGAATATATGTATTTTCCTCTAAATTACCGAAAGCCATTTCACGTACCATCGCTGAAACTTGAACTGCTTTTTGTTTAACAACTTAATTCTTCCCAGTCAGAGATTTCACTTCTCTGCTGATAGATTTCACTTGGATTCTCCAAATGTCTTCTTTGCAGGCATCCAGGCAATGCAGTTAATAGTGACTGAATTTTACCCAAACTGTTATATTGGCCCTTTAACATTTTTTTCACACTGGGAAAATTCAAATCAACCAGTTGATCAGTGTGCAGCTGTCTTGGAAGTAGTTCGCTGCTGTTACATTATTGAGGTATGCCTGGGTATGTAATTCAAAGTTTTCTCAAGAGTTGGTCTGAAAATCTAAATTCAGTTTTAGATAAGGAGATTTTTTTTGTCCATCTGCTACTCAGTTCCTCAAGCAATTTGTTGAGGGGGGAAATTAATATAGGGCATTTCCAATATTTTTATGCCTTTCCCTTTACAAATCTCCCAAATCCTCTCTTCCATCTAAGAAACAAAATAAACTATCCTCCTGCCCTTCTCAAACCGAACAGTGAAGCCAGAAAGAGCAGGAAGAGAATCACCTAAAAGGTAGTTTCCAGAAAGGGGCAGTATAGTATTCACTAGTTCTCGCTAAAGCCAAGAACACAGCCTCTGTGCATCCCAATACCATCCCTGGATGCCTCCTAAACAGTCTCAAATGCAGCTTATCAGGGCCCCTGGAGTCACTATTTAGCTGTAGTATTAAAACAGTCTCTGTGCCAGGAGAATGGAGGACTGAGATGGTAATTCCCCTTCACAAGGGAGTACCTTTAACAGATCCTGGGAACTACAAGCCATTAATCTGACTAGTCCTATTTTCAAAACCATGGAAAGAATTATGGGAATTAAAGTACATTAGCTTCAGACACTGGATCCATTCCAGTTTAGCCTTGTCCATGGAAGTGCATGCTTATTGAACTTGGTGAACTTCTTTAAAAGGTCACTAATGCAATGAATAGGGGAAACGGTGCATACTTACTGCCTACCTAGATCTGGCTTAAAGCATTTGATACAGTGCCCCATTTGAGTATTGACAAATTTATGGAACTAGGCAAAAACCCATTAAACACTGGAAGTCTAGCTCATGGATAGGACCTAAGAGGTTAGGCTTGGTGAGGCCACCTCCACAAAAAGGCCAGTCACCAGTGGAGTTCCCTCAGGGATCTGTGCTGGGCCCACTCCTCTTTGGCATCTACTTCTCTGAGGTCCGAGTCCTCTGGGTGACCAAGTTCACAGATGATTGCAAACTGGGAGCAGTCACTGAATCCCCCCAAATGAGCACACCCATTAAAAAGGTCTGACACAGTCCAGTATTTGGTGCCAAAGCCATGGCTTAAAACTCAGTGCCAAAAAATGCATTAGAGTACCTTTTAGAAAGTCAGTCATCCTGGGTAACTGTCATCAATAAATTACTCCTAAAAGTTGATTCAGTATCAGGGATCTTGGAACTCATGTAAATAGTAAATGGTAGCCTTCAACCAACACGTGTCCTGGGTAGTAAGACAATCCTAGGTTTCTCAACTTCTAAGTCGGGGCATAATGGCTAAGTCCAAAGAGGCCGTCATACCACTGTACTCTGCCTTTATCAAACACTTCATAGAGTATAATGCCCCCTTTGGTTTATACCTAACGAGACACATGCAGCAGCTGGAACGTCCACAAAGGTTTGTTACAAAAGAACACGTGGAGTAAACAAAATATCCTTCGCTGATCGCCTCAAAGCCCTGTCTCTCTACAATGCATCATACAAACTACTAAGAGGTGTTCTTTGCTTGGCATGCAAGTCATCCATGGTCCGTGCTTTGAGCCTTTTGAACATCCGCAAAACAAACAGCATCAGAACTGCTAGATCAAAGGACCTAAATGTTGCTTGTGACATAAATAGGACATGTTGGAGATGGACATGTTTCTGAGAGAATTTCCATTTTCTGGAACAGGCTCCCCATCCATATGATGTACAGTTCCTTACTTACTCTAAGTGCAGCTTGAATCAGTGGATAGGTAATTGGAAATTCACGCCTGGTCTGGTACCTGTTTCTGTGATGGACAGAGGCAGTCATTAAATCACCCCTGTATAAATCAAATTTGTGGGTTACATTTGGGTTGCACGGCTAGGCTTATAAACACCCTAGTAGTCGTTGATGTAGTATAAACTTAAGACTATAGCAGAATTCTTTCTCCCTCCTGCCTTTCTGTCTCATAATATGTACCAGAAACCGTCTCTGTACTTTCCACTTTGGTAACAAATTGAGTCTTGGTTGTTATGTGGTACAGGGAGGGATACAGTTGACAGTGGTTGCAAATGCCTCCTTTTCACCATCCCAACCAAAACCATTTTCCTCTGCACTTACACTCCCTAGGAGTAGTAGAACAGGTGCCATTAATTCAAAGGGACAAAGGTTGTTCCAGAATATTTCTGGTACCAACGAATGAGTCATCTTGGAAACTACTGCTGGATCTTTCCTTTCTAAGTCTGTATATGAAAGTTTTAAAGTTCAATATTTTGACCCTTAAGAATGTTACTTCTCATTCCCCTAATTAAGTTTTATAGTAACATTAGGTGTAAAAAAAATGCATACCTTCACACTGCTAAATTCAAGGGCTTCAGGAAATTTCATAGGTTTTCTGTTTGGGTCACTTTATAAGATGTTCTTCGTTTTTCACTGTTGCAGTCATTACATTTGGGTTATCTGCCTGCAGGTAGCCCTCAGCCGGCCTGAATACCAGACTCTTGGATTCTTGCATCGGATGCTCTCTTCCATGGCGTTGGGTCGTCAGGGGTATAAAACATGCAGCCAATGCTATTACATCAGTCTTTCTTGCCGTGCGGTGCCCGAAGCAGAAGCAGTTCGTAAGTGTCAGTCAGCTGACTCCTGAAATTTTCATTTTCGAGTTTCAGAACCGAAGTCTTCAAAAAAGCTAAGTACCCCGTCGGGGATTCCTTTACTTGCTCTTAAACGATGTCAGTAAAAGTTAACAATTGTATTACCTGTGGAAAGAAAATACCTCAAAGATTTTCATTCATACTGCATTCCTTGCTTAAGCCCAGACCACAATGTCCCTCGCTGATGGGTTTGTGCTTTAATCAACCCCCAAACTATTCGTCTGTCTATTTTTGCAGCAAGTTATTTTGGTACTCTGTTTAACTATCCAGAAATGTCTTCGGTAAGCCATCCGACTACCAATATTCGGAAAAGTATAAAAAGATAAAGACAGACACACTGCATAGGTCCAAAACTGCTGACGACGCTTCCGTTAAGCTAGTCGCCAGTTCGCCGGTACTCAGGTGCTTTCACAGCCCCCAATACCCCCTAATTCAGATTTGCAGGCCTCTGCTGAGATCCATTCGGAGTCCAGTATGCCGCAAGATGCTACTTCGACTATGGAATCTGCGGATATCTCTACCTTGGATGGGTCTGGAGCCGATGTGCAGGCACCGGCTTCTGAGGGTGTATTCAGGCCTACAGACTTGCATTTCAAACTGACGCCATCTTCTTCTTCATCAAGGCCTAAAACTCGACCCACGCCTAGAAAACCGATGTCCAAACTGCATAGTCAGGCCCATATGCCTAAAAAAACAAATAATGGCTGAAGACCGTATTACTTTAATTAGGGGAAGCCAACCTTCCCCCTCTAAGAGACCTAGAACTGATTTTCCTTCTGATTAGTCTGATCAGGATTCTGAAATTTCTGTTTCTTCTGATTACCAGGATTTGCCCTTATCTACCGATGAGGATTCTGATGCAGAGAGGATTCCATTTCCTCTGCTTCCCCTCCAGAAGATTTTTATTTTGGTGAAACTTTGCACTCTCTTAGGGAGCATTTCCGCTGGGAAAGCCAGGATTACTCTTACTCCAAAAAGAGGCTTAGGGAATTCTTACTTATCCCTCAACACAGGCCTTTAGCTATCCCTCCTGTTCTGGACATTGTAGATGATACCTTCTTGGAATCTAGCCTGGCCCCAGACACTTTACCTCCAGCTCCCAGAAAACCTGACCGGTATTACTGAGTACCTGACTCTCACAAGTTCCTCTTCAAGAATCCTACTGCGGTTCCAGAGACCATTTCCCAAGGACCAAAAAGCATTAAGGCTACTACTGCCAAAAACCCTACCCCCCCTCTGATAGAGATTCCAGGGCCTTGGACAGATGGGGTAAGAAGGTATACACTTCTGCTACTTTGGACATTACGGCCTTAAACTGCCAGTTTCATATGTTAAAGTATCAACAGCATATTATGGGACTACTTAAACAGAAAATGATGTTGATTCCTGACTGTGCTGAGCATAAAGAATTACAAGATTTAATGCATTCTGTGGAACAAATTGGTAAACATACTTTGCAATGTAGTTTCGACTCTTTAGAAGCATCTTGCAGGGCTGCTGTCACTGGGTCTGTACTTAGAAGGTATGCTTGGCTTAAGGTGCAAAACTTGCCAGATCATGTTAAAGCTAAATAAACCAAGACCGCTTGTTCGGCAACAATGCAGAAGTCGTCCTTAAAAGAAAAAAATGGAGGAAAAAGCTAAATCTATGCAAACTGTTAAAGATTTCCTGCAAGTACAGCCTCCCAGATTTAGTAGGCATTGGCCTTCAAAGAATTGGTCCTTTGCAGTCTCTTCCAGGCCTTCTCAGTCCAAAACCAGGAACAGCAGACCACCTAGGCTGCAGTACATACAGGCCTAAGCAGTGGGGGGCTCCCACTTGCAAAGCTGGAAGTAGTAAGACTCCCCCCTATGGAAAAATGTCACAATGACTTAACCTTAACCCTTCCAAGCCCTGCTCAACTGCCTGCTCCCTTAGGGGGAAAGATCGCCCTGCATGCAAAAAACTGGGAACTCGTTACCCAGGACAAATGGGTTTTAAATATATTTTTTCAAGGATACAGATTCTACTTCCACACATTACCAACCCCAAACGGTTGGCCAGACCTACCCCCAAATCATTGGGCAGAGGCTCAACAGCAGGTTCTCTCTCCTAAGTATCAGGGCTATTCAACCTGTCCCAGCAGAAGAAAGGGGACAAGGTTTTTACTCAAGATTTTTCCTGGTACCCAGAAAGGACTCCTTGGCCATTCCAGGACCTT